>NC_142524.1:18922074-19139574 GCF_964205215.1 Stylophora pistillata
CTAAGAATACCAAGAGAAACATACATAACTTTGTATTGGCTTGGACGCTCATAATGGAGCCAAGATATTTTATATTGCAATTGTAAAACATGGGGGTTACTCATGTCACCCTTTGCTCCAAACCCAGCCTGGCACATTCTTCTCAGCATGATGTTTAGTACATGTGGGTAGCATCCTACAAAGAACATTTCTTTTCCAAAAATTTTGGTGTTGTTTGCTAAGAGACCATTTACTTTTCCCTTTTGGGTAGAGGCATTGTCCCAACCAACCCCGAAACATTGGTGATGTCATATTCATTTTTCACAACATGACAATCCACATCAGACAGGTGTTTTCCAGACCCGCTTGCTGTAAGACTGTTTGCTAGGACATAAGCTCGGGGCTTGCTTTCTCTAGGGCACCAGGTGTGAACACCCACTATGTGCCTGTCTTCTCCTCCTTTGTGGGAGTTATCGCTCCAGAGATGAAAATCATACTTGGAGTTTGAGAAGCACTTGCGTAAAATTAGTTTTTCTGCTTCACTTAGAGAACATTCCAGTCAGAAAGTGTACTTGGGGAGACAACAAAGTTTGTGGGGGGGGCTACAATCAAACAAAATATTGAAAATCAGACGTAATGCTACAGGTGTCTTTTGATAAGATAACAAAGATGCATGTTGCATGTATCTGACACAAGCCATAAACATCAAAGTTCTTTGGTTGTATCCATTGTTACCATGTGCAAATGTCTCCACCAGAGAATATCCCTTTTTGACAAACTCATTGTTCCCCTGCAATTTCTTTTTCAGTTTTGAGGAAGCAGATCTTGTCCCTCTTAACTTGTTGCTGACTTGTATTTCTTTTTTTTTCAGTAGACGTCAGTTTGTTTTGACACTTTTTGAGTTGAATTTGGAGCCTCAACACGTCCTTTTTCAATTGGATGTTACTTCCTTTTACAAATACTGAAATTATGAAGAGGTGACAATTGAAATTAGTCAAATGTAACTCACGGATTTCACATGATAGAGTATGGAAACAAAGAATGCAAAGTAAAAATATCCGACTAGAAATCCTATCAATGGGGTATGTTTAGAAACTCTCGATACTGTATGACACTTAAAGATACGCGTCGTTATGATTTGCTGACCGAAAAACTAACTTTCCTGTACATTTTATTACTGATCATGCGGCCATATCGACTACTCTATCTTAACATTCGAGAGGTTTTTTTTTCGGCTTCTGTTTGGTGGGAGTGTTATCGGTTTATGATTAAAACCATTTAAAAGTGGTGTCAACTACGATCGCGCAAGTTGCAACCGGCGAAAATTCAGAATGGGAATGAAAATCAGTCACCGTAATTGGTGGCTCAGACAATCTGCAGTAGTATTCGTAGACATTTGCAAGTGTTTGCATTTCCATTCCCTCCTTAAAAACACTTACCTAGACTGCGTCTTAGGGTTTTGACTGTTCCTTTTAGATTGGCGTTTTCGGATCTCAAACCCTTACACCCTCTCTCGAGTCGATCGAGTTTTTATTCACTTAAAAAGCTGCACACTTGCACTGCAATGATGCTTTTTTCTATTTCTTCGGAATAATTCACATATTTTCTCGGCTTCTTTTTGACTGGTGGCTGATTTTTGCAAGAAAACTGGCTGCCGTGAGCTCTTTTAGGTGCCATCAGGTCTCATCGTTGGCGAGTCGGCCGGCGATTAATTAACAAAAATCTGTAACTTTGATGTAAACAACTCACGGCACGAGCCCGCGTTCCTTTTCTCACGCAGTGCTACAAAGTAATGTAATCTGCGCATGTCTGAGAATTTCATGGAGTTACGGTCTCCATGGGTGGGGTACCTTTCCGTGAGGCCTAAATTTAAAACTGGACTGTGACCCTACTGGGCCATCGTAGCTTTGATAGCTCCCAATGTGTGGTTAATAATTATTTGTAATGGTTCGGAGATTTTTAAAATTGAAACTGTTAAACTAATTGGAAATATTGCATTTGTTTAATCTTCTGCAATGGTTCCGGCTGGAAAAGCGTCCCGGCTTAATGGTCATTGCCCCCTCGACATCCTACAGGTGTGTAAATGTGTGGAGGCGAATTTAAAACGGGGAGTAACCATGTGATGGACTGGCATCCCATCCAAGGGGAAGGGAGAGTACAAATATTTCTTCGCTTAGGCTGTATGGGCTACTGGCCTGACGCAGAATCTTTTAAATTATAATACGTGCATCTCCATGAACAGTTCTGGTAAATGTTTTTTTTTTTTTAAGGACCCTTAGAGACCCTCAGAGATAAATTTCGCATTAAATTATTTGATTAATTTGTGAATTTACTATTAACCTTTAATCATCAATATTCTTATTTATTTATTTAATTTAATTTTTTTCAAATTTATTATTTTTTAGTCATTCCGGGAATTCTGGGAATTCCGGGTATTCCGGCATTCCTTATTTTCCAAACTACTTGAGATGAAAGATAAAAATCGCTATGTGTGCAGATGGGCATGTGGATCATATTTCAAAATGGAATAGGCGAATTTGTCCGTGAGTGAAGAGATCTCAAGTTCCATGGAATCTATCAATAGGAAGCAAGACTAAAATGGCCAAGAAGTATTTCGGGACGACAGATTTATTCAAAACAGTTTTTGATTTGCTGTTATAAGCGAAAAACGTACGAATTTCTTACGTGTACAAAGCCCACGCGGTAAAATTCATCATGCTTAGATCGTTGTTTACTTGCTTTCATGACCAGAAATTGCGCAGCGTTATGTTGAAAATTCTGATAAAACCTCGATTTGACGCAAAATCTTCTATTAAACAATACCTTCTTAACACATTGTTACTCGAACCTAATATTTACCGGGCCATCGAATCGTCAAATTGTCGCTAGGCTCTGCGTGAAGTCCGAAAGTTCGGTTGTCACTTTACGTCCATAATTCGTATCGTCTTAGAGAAGCGTAGTGTCGTTGACTCGAGAGCTTATTCTGTCACCTTTAAGACCTTGGTATCCATTCTTTTCCAAGCAGAGTATTCTATAGCATTGTTACTTTACATTATGAGTCCCACAAGGTCTAACTCGATCGCAAATGAACGAAAAATCCGACCTGAAAATTTTGAGGGCCGGCCGCGCGGACGCCGTATTTTCAAATTTGATCATATGGTATTTTCGCGATAGCATACATGACAGAGGGCACGTACGTACGTACGGTCGCTCGGTAAGTCACGTGACAACCAAACGAAAACAGAAATGAATAAAGACTGATAGTTTCTAAAGAAACTGTTTGGGGCTGCGTCGGTGAAGGTAACGAAATAATTTGCATATATCAACAAAGTTCAAATAGTAAATTGGCCACCGTAACGATTACAAAAGCTGACGTTTCGAGCGTTAGCCCTTCGTCGCTTAATTGGAAATTCTATTTTATCATCAGCCTAGATCGTAAGGGACTGGTACGAGATTTTAGAGCAATCATTATTAGAGGGTCTGGATGGGGGTATCTCGAAAACACTAAACACTAAAATTTTACCTTCTATAACATCAAACATTAAAATTTTGGGCTGTTTAACGTCTAACACTAAAAAATTCTCTGAAACACTAAAATTGATACAAATGTAACGAGAAACGGCTAAAAAATGCGCCAGATACTGATAACGATAAACGCGGGCATTCAATATGGAATCAGCTACAATTGATTTACATACTGTGTCATTTTGATTGCAATTTTGTGTTGTTCATTGTTTATGTCTCTATCATGGAAAATCATTGGAGACTATTTCTCTGCAGAAGGGTACATTATGCTTAACAATTAAAATTTTCCTCTGTCGTTATCACACTTTCGCAAACTTTCATTTGAACAATTTGTTTATTTAATCATCATCATGCTCCTTTTACCTACCGGGAAAAGGCTGTTGCATCCTCACTAGCCATCCTCTTGTTTCTTAGCACATGTATTAGCAGCAAGCAAGCCTTGAATCTAAACTCCCCCTTTCCTTCTTTACGGTTTGTCTCCAAGTCTGTTTCGGTCTACCTCTTCATCGTTTGCTTTCCAGGGTCCAAGGTGGCGCTATTTACGGGTTGTTATGCAATTAACTCTTGATCACAGATTCATCACAAGGTAATGTATATGCGCAGACCCGATAGTGCAAACTCTACAAGTCAAGGCGAAAATGAGCGCGAATGGCGCGCCCGAACCTGGTGAGTGTTGTTGTGTGGGGGTAGGAGTCGTGATCGTCATCATCCACATCGGTGCCTGAGTCGATGTCGTATTCATCCTCTTGATCTGGCACTTAAACAACAGCAACTATTTCAATAGTGCTATCGTCCACAAACGTGATACTGGGTGCGTGCGAGTCCCCATCGTCATCTATGATATGCGGAGTAATTTGATCCATTACTTCTCCTTCAACAGTTGGGTCGTTGTGGAACATTACTTTGGTATGAGGAGTTTGAGTGTAATACACTGCTGGTGGGAGAGCTCCGGCTTTGTCTTTTGTGGTTTCACTGCGCACTGTTCTCTGCCTCACGGGACGAAATTTATCCACCAACACCTTCATCGCTACTTCAATTAGAGGATCTATCCTTGCCGCTGTTGGAGACTTCATCACTTCAACATCTGCCAACTCCATACTAGATGTTGGAACTGGATGAAACGATTTGTCATGTGTAAAGTATTTGGCACTCCATTTTGTTGTTCTTTTTAATGATTCTTTTGCAATTGTTCCAAAGTCTCGAGCATACTGTAAAGCTGTAAAAGTCTCGTTTTTGAAGTGGGAGACTGCATGAAGGTTTTCAACTATAGTGGTCAGTAATGTACGGAGGTCAACGTCACCAACATAATCCTCATTTATGTTCTTCAAGTTATTTTGCAGTCGTGCCATACCTTGTTCAAGGAGTTCTAACGAGACTTGAGTTTTCTTTGACACAGTTCCTTGGGGACCATTTGTTGCTGCTGCTTCTTTCATGTTGTAGTGCTGTTTAACTGTAGCAACTGTGCTTTTAATATATTCGTTCACTGATGAAACATTGTTCACAGCATCTTGAAGGGATAGTGATACTGCGTCTACGGTATGAGCACCAATTCCAAAACTGTCGTACAGCTTCCCAAGGGCTTGAAGAAAGGACACTGTCCCAGTAAGCGGTGAAACTATTTTTACCGTTCCAGCAGCTACGTCCGACACCAATATAATATTCTGGAAACTGCATATTCCGTGGACTTGCGCAAAGGTACAGGTTTCACCAGTTCCATCATTAGTTCCTTCTTTTCCATTGCCCATCAATGTTTTAACAGTTGAGGTTTTCGGATCGAAGGTCTTGACTTTCCTATCTACGATGTCAGTGAACACAATTACGTCGCCATAATGACACAGCCTCTTGATTTCACTGCATGAATCGGACGAATTCTGCAGGAGCTGTTTCACGTTTGAATTTGCAAGGTCACAATCGTATAACCCACCTGCATTACCAGATGCAGCCAAGTATGCGGACCCTCTCCACACACAAAGAGATTCAATACTGGAAACGCCATCGGGATAATGTATTTCTCGCATGCTAGTACCAACGACAGCAACTCCATTGCAGCTTACTTCCAACTGAATAATCCTTTGGTGCTCGTCATCCGCACACAAAAGGATGTCTGTACTCGCCACACAAATTGACGTTGGTTTTACTAAAGGCGTGTTAAGCTGGATGATTTCTGGGTTCTTAACTTGTGCAGCTAAAGCTTTTAAATGTGTCGCGAGTCGCTTCCGAAGAATTGGCACTGTGCCATCCTTTGATAAACTAAAACGACTCAGCTGTGAAAGTAGTTCTGCTCGCGATTTCAGGCCCTCCGGCTTTAAACGTACTTTGCCTTCCAAGTCAATAACACGGATTGCCCCAGATCCTCTTTCAGAAACGAAAACTATACCACTGGTAAAACAAAGGTCCCTTGCATCCTTGAATGTCTCTTTCCGAACGTGAACATCAACTGGTTGATGCAAACGTAATTCCACGAGACGAGCCTCTTGAGATTCGAAGTCATAGTCTAACACAAGCACTTTTCCTTGAGCCCCACTTTCAATCGCAATGGGTCTTTTGCATATCCCACTCTGATTGGATTTCCAAAAGCGATACTTTTCTGGAACTATTGTGTGGACGACCAAACTTATTCCTCTCAGTACCTCTAGTACCGAGGTTCTAGTAAGGCGCACGATAGGTTCTACAGCCATCCGATCTTTATTCCTTACGCAGTCCAGGGTCAGCATTTTTCGTAACTTCTTACGTACATCAGGGCCAGCAGAATCGCGGAGTGTTCGAATTAGAACTAGACTACTCTTCGCGCCCTCAAGATCAATGAACCAGTTGGCCCAGCTGCATTTCATACTCTTGCCAAGATGAACCACATCTGGCAGGGCGACAAGAAGCGAAAGTTCAATAGGTAATGTACCATCTTCGGCCATAGAGTGTAGATTTGACAACGCCTTCTTGTTACACTCTTCACAATCGGTAATTACCGTTGCAGCAAGAAACCTGTTACACTTTAGTCCTTTTTCTAAACACCGGTTACAAGCCCTTAAGGAAGGAATGTGTGAGACCTGGCCATTTTGTTTACAGGCTGAGCAAACAGATTTGAGCTTAAGACACTCATCACAGCTGCTAAAGCAAGAGGGCATATCATTTGATACAATTTGACTTACAGACGCCTGGAGCTTCAAACACATTTGGCAAGTTTGCAAGGTCTTAGCTGTGTCTTGTATAGATTTGAGGATTTCTTCACCAGTTACTGATTTGGGGCGATAGTACACACCAACTGGAATTGATGAGCCGTTGTCCAGTGATGTACCTACGACCACTTCGGCGCTTGTTAAGAGCTTTTTTTTATTTCCTCAGGATCAGAAATGGAGTTGCTGCTGAAATTATTTTGGTCTATTTGAGTTGTTAGCCCAACCACCATTTTCTGAAGTGAATCATATTCTAGGCCAGGTTTTAATGCAGTTCCATCAATAGCTTGTGACAATGGTATAACGTTCAACTTGTCTGTAGAAACAAGCGCTGGCAAATCAGCTTGTCGATTGAAGGCAAAGGAATACAAGGACAATAGATGCGGTTTTATCACCCCACTGGCTGTAGTATTACCAGCTTGAAAGCGTTTTGACGAATTTGTTGACGGACCGCAAAGATTGAAATCAGAAAATGTGTTGAATTCTTTCAGTCCCCCTCTCCCAGTTCAAAAGAAACCAGGCCCTCTCACAAAATTTCGTGTCCGACTACCTCCGAGATACTTGATAGTGTCAAAAAACTCGCACACATCTCGGTCCCATGTGAAATCTGAAGCAGACTTAGGATCAACTAGAGCGAAAGATGTAGTGTTGTCAATAAATGTGTAGTAGAGACAGTCTTCCGGGATCTTTCCTTTCTCAAGAAGTTGGTTGAGTTTAATAGCAACTGGATGGGCATTCTCCACACACCTAGAAGAATAAACGTACACAAACGTCTAAATGCGCAAAGACCACACACAGACCAATGCTAACAATTTGTCAATTCTCATAAATTATAGTGCAACAACATTTCCCCATTACGTAAGCAACCTCAACAAAACTCGCAAGCTTAGAGTTGGAGCCAATAGTAACTACAAGATCAAACACAAATGGACCATCTGTCCTCCATCTTTCTAGTTACATAAACACTCACAAGTTAAAACATGTCAAGTCATCATCCACGTTCGCATCGCTTATCACATGACTCTCCGGATCCTGTGTTGAATCTTTCTGGTCAACATAGCCAGCTTCATCAAAAGCACAATGTGTTTCTTCATCCCATGATTCAATACATGAACTGACAGTCTCATCATGGCTTTGAGACAAGTCTGCGGATTCTTCCAAATCTTCGTTTAGGTAAACACTATCACTGTATAAGGAAATTATCACATACATGTATTATAGTTTTCGCAACATATAGATTCATTTCTGGTCATTGTTCATTGTGTTCACAGTATCAGCCAGTATCAGGAATTTCAAAAGGGGAACAAAGAAGAACATATATAACATTGGGACACTACAAGCAATGGAGAATGCTCGAGATATTAAGCTTTGTAATGGATTTTTGGTATCATGATACAAATGCCAATTGTTTTTAGTAGTTCCACTATTTGCTAACTGCCATGCAATTATATTTTGGCAAAATATGATTTTGTTCTTACACATGAAACACACGTGCAAACATCAATTTGAAAAACATTAACTGCTTTATTTCATTAAGTTCAAAATATCAACAAAAACTATGCATTAAGACTCTATCAGCAGTACTACAAATGCTGGTCAAAGACATTGGTTTTGAGATTTAAGGAAAAAGCTAAACAATCTTTGTGTGTACAACAAATATTATCTATTGGTACATGGTAATGACATGTCTATGCATGAGTTCTATAATAATCTAGATTTTCATCCAAAAAAAGTTCTTTTATACAACAATATATTCTTCAGTAAGGTTTTTACTTGTCAGAGCCTGTTTCTATGGCACCAGCACCAGTAAAGTCCTCCTGCTCATCTTGTGACATGGAATTGCTGCTTGATGCTGAAGAAAGTCGTTCACAATTTCCTTTTTTCCAAAGGCTGTCCAGGGTGTGGTTGTTTTTCACTAAACGCTGTGCTTTCTCGTAATTTCTTTGGCACGTATTGAAATGTGCTACAAAGGACAAATTTTTAGCAAAGGTGAACAGTGTATTCCTAGGTTTACATTTCTCCACCATGGGGATTATTGAAAAAGTGATAAGGGAAGTTCAACTTAATTATAAACATTCATTAGTCTTTTAGAAGATCAGCTGAATACAAAAGACCAGAGTTACTATCACCTAAATACACTCGGAATTATTATTTTTTCTTATTCTGAGTACTGAAACATGTGATCTGCAGTAATGATATTGGTAAATTAAAAATATTTGTTTAAACTTACTGATTTTGAGGTAATTGACCTTCCCTTGGGTGGTTCTGCTGGACTTAGTACTGATAAAATACGGTTTCTTGCAGACTCCACAAGTAAATTTCACCTCATTAAGAGCTGAGCTTCCAGCAAGCTTCCCTAAGTCTAAGCGAGATAAAAGTAAACACATAAGTAAAGGTAAAAGTACAAGTAAAAGTAGAAATTCAAAAACCACCTATTTCATTAAAATTTACCTGCTTGAAGCTCATCTAATTCATGCCTCTGACGCACATTTCTCACAACTTTATTGTCTCGCAAAATATTTTGAACTAGTTCTTTATCTTCCAGACATTCTTGTCTTCTTTTCCTACTTCTATTTCTCGCAGAATCTGATGCTCCAGGCTCATTGTCTATGATGGCAATTTCTGGATCTTTATCTTCTGAAGAACTTGTTGAAGTACCAAGAGGTTCTTTAGGAGTTTGCTTCACACCCGGTACAAGCACCATTTTCTTGTCTGACCAATTAATTATTTTTTGTACAACATGTACTTAAAAAAGATGAAAAAGAGGAAATTTTACTTTAATATTTCATACTTATAACCTTCAAAGTAATTATCCTTTTCTAAGATCGAATAAGGATAATTTGTAACCCCCAATTTTCTAATACATATGTTGTGGTTATATTTATCATTAGTTCAAAACTTTTTCCTGCACTTTATGAATTCGACAGATCAGTTGTCTACTTACTATTGAGTTCACTTTGGGTTTCGTCAGAAACAAGGAGTGGCACTTCCATCTCCCACTGTTGTTGCGTAAGGATACGTAAATTCTTCGTTTTCCCGTGAGCACTCCTAGCCAGCCGGTACAGTTTCAGCTCGAAATTTCCCATACCCAGCGACGTAGCCATTTGCGAAATACCAAGAAAGTTGATCACATGCTTCCTGGCGTCCGTTAGATTTCTTTGGTCTATACCGATTGGAATTCTACTGCGATGTCTCTCAAAAGCATCTTCCTCGCCACATCTATAAAAGCTGATCAATACTTCCGCAATTCCCGCCGATGCGGACGAGGCGGCCATTTTGCATGCAGAAGTCTGCTGAAAAACCGCTGACCACAGAACGTCTACAGAACTTATGCGCATGAGTACAAAGTATGCATGCTGACCAGTTCGGTTAGTTCTGCGCAGACTCTTCTCCTTTTGTTTCTAGTTTGCACGCCTTTATCATAAGAGCTAAGTTTGAACAAATCTTAGTCCTTTTTTCTAATATTATTGCTTTCTCTGTAAAACTTTCATTGACCTTTATTGAGTGAAATCGCTGTTCTAATACCTTTTAACACTTAACACTAAACTTTTTTTGAACGCTTAACATTAAAATTTTACCCATTTTAACACTAAACATTAAAAAAAACGGCCAAATAACACTTGACACTAAACCCCATCCAGACCCTCTTATAACATACATACATACATACATACATACATACATACATTTTATTGAACACATCCCCATTTTGGGCTTTTCAGTGAACGATTACATAATTTACATACTTGATACTATACATACAAAACTAACTAATAACACGTTAAATGCAATATAAGTTACTTATAACTTTAAGAATAGAATGGTTACTGAAATAAAAAAATCATTCAGGAGATACCTTTTCAAAGCTCTCTTAACAGAAGCTGGTTTTTCACATAGTTTCAATCTTGAGTCAAGTTTATTCCAGATGGCTACACTTCTATAATAAAAAGTTCTCTGACCTGTTGTAGTTTTAAAAAGGGGAATGTTGAGTTGTTGAAAGTTCCTCGTTATACGCCCAGATACGCTGCCTCTTGTTACAAGCTCGGATGTCAAATATTCAGGCGCTAGGCCCGTTTTACATTTGAATGATAAGGTAGCGTCACGATAGTACAGGATTGATTTTACCGGTAGCCAGCGTAGATTACTTAACGTGGAAGAAATATGATCGTACTTCTTTACATTGCAAATAATGCGGGCGGCACAATTTTAAACATATTGTAGCTTATGAACATTACAAGCTAATCTGGAAGACCATACTGACGAACAGTAGTACATCTTACTAAAAACGAGGGCGTTAATTATAGTTTCAAGCAGATCTTTGTTAAAGGCGAATCTAATGCGACTTAGTTGGGATAGTTTCGACATGCAAGATGAGACAGTCACAGCGATATGATTGTTGCAAAGGATAGTGTGGGATCGAAAATAACACCAAGATCCTTGACTGTTTGAGCGGGGATAATTTCCTTTCCGAGCAGGGACAACTTAAAGTCTGGAACTTTAAGAGACATTCTTCGACTGTCAAAGACCATCAGTTTAGTCTTCTCGGGATTAAGCATTAAGGAATTGTCGAAACACCAATCGCGTATACGTTGTAGATCAGAGTTCACTCTTTCTATAGCTTGGGCAGAATCATTCGCACTAAAGGATAATAGAAGCTTTGTGTCGTCCACATAGCATTCAGTTGAACAATTCTGGCAGATGTTTGGTCGGTCGTTTACATAAATTCTAAATAATAATGCTCCTAGTACACTCCCTTGCGGTACACCACTGACTACTGGTAATCTATCAGATAATACAGAGTCGATGCGGACTGCTTGTTTTCTTTGAGAAAGATAGCTTTCGAACCACTGAAGTGCAGAAGATGAAAAACCAATGTCCTTTAGTTTCTTTAGAAGAATCACGTGGTTGACAGTGTCAAAGACTTTACTCATATCAAGATATACGACTGCAGTGATTTTCTTCTGGTCGATCACGCGAGGAATAAAATCAGTAGTAGAGATCAGTGCTGTTTCAGTTGAATGCCATCTTTTGTTGCCGCTTTGTTTCGCTGATATTCTTTGATTAGTTGTTAAATATGAAGACACCTGATTTAATGCCGCTCTTTCGCATATCTTACAGAGTATTGAGAGTAGCGATATTGGTCTATAGAGTGTGATCTCAGAGAAATTTTATGGCCGCCGTGTTGGAGGAGTGAAAATATATAGCACTTGTGGCAAGTTGTTTTATTTGAAAACGTAATTTCTCGAGCGATGCCATCGTTTTGCCTCGTCGTTGGCTGTTCTAACCACAAAAAGAAGAATCCAGGGCTTTGCTTTTGTCGGGTGCCAAACATTGTTACCAATCAAGGGGAAGAAACCGAGATTTTGTCCACCCAAAGGCGAACTCGGTGGTTAGCTGTCATTAGTCGAGCTGACTTGACGGAGAAAATTCTAGAAAATTACCGGGTTTGCGGTATACACTTTCATCCGGGAAAAGCAGCACAATAATGGGATCGATTAAACCCAGACTGGGTTCCTAGATTACATCTGGGGCACGACAAGCTAAAGGAATCCGACGAGAGGAAAGAACAATAACAAGAAAGAGCACAAAGGACCACTAGAGGAAAAAACGCGAAAGAGAACGTGAGGAGCAGGAAGCTATGCAAAGGAAAGCTATAAAGGTGAATGAGCCCGGAGAGCGAATAAGAGCTGCAGAACTTGATTCAGTGCTCGAGAAATTGACAGATTCTATTGACTTCTCAAGTTCACTTTTTAGTTTCTTGGCCGACGCAAAATTAATATTCTTCACTCTCGCATACTCTACTTGTTTTACTGCAGAAGGTAAAAGCCACGTTTATTTTACCTGTGTGCATGCAAGTTTTCCATTCAATCTTGTCCAGACCTCCAGATAAAAAAGAACACTCATGATATGAGAACAGCTTTCTCCCAGCCCAGCCATACATCCAGCACAATGCGCTGAAACAACAGTTCCTTCTGTGGTTGTTATGATCCAGAGCTGCACATGGGGGTCATTCATCCTTTGCGAATGCCTTACTTTAGCGAGAACAACAAATTTATCTTGGATTATTTGGCGAAGAACACTTGTAACAGAACCAGAAACCATTTGATTGTAGGAAAATAGGCTTCGGAAATCCTTCAATTGATCCTTAGTGTAGAAGCTGGTCTCGAGCACGAGATATGACAAAATATCAGAAGCTTCGACAGGAGGAAATCCTTGAATTGATCCCTAGTGTAGAAGCTGGTCTCGAGCACAAGATATGACAAAATATCACAAGCTTCGACAGGAGGAAGGCATTCCGAAGTATATTTCTGCACCGGAACGAGCAAATGATCCATGCCGATCACTGAGATCTTTTCGACATACCTTCTCTTAATACTGCCTTTCAGTGAATTGGCATAAGCGGAAAATATAAGCTTGGAATTCACAATCGTTTTGTACGAAGATGCATATTTTCCCAATTCACTGACCGCCATCTCAAGAATCGCTCCTCCAACATGGCGGCGCCTCGTTTTCGACCATTTCTATGACATCACGTGAACAGACTCTATAGTTGTTAGCTTCTTCATGATCTCCATTCTTGAGAATTGCAAAAATTTCGGCAGTTTTCCAAGAAGCTGGAAAAACACCACTTTTAAGAGAGGCATTAATGATGGAGGTGATACAAGGAGCGATGGTCTGCAAACTCTCTTTAATTATACGAGGTGGTACTTTGTCAATTCCTGGAGCTTTGTTGTTAGGTATTGCCAATGTCTGTAACCTGAGAGCATTCCACCGTGGTGAAAGAGAACTGTTCTGAAGTTGGATAGTTTCTCGGAATGAAAGTGTCCGGGGTGGGCGTGTAATTAAATTAAATAGAGGCATAATTAGAAGAAATTGTATTTCAAAACACTAGGTGAACATTATAAGACCATGATTTATTAGTCGTCAGCAAGCGCAACACTTGTGTAATACAACATGATAATGTTAACACGACTCGTAATAAAAGAAGAGTCAAATTTTACGAAAAAATTCTTTATGTATGATGCACGATCCTCGCAGTAGAGAGCACTATTTATGCAACAGCGAAAATCAGACCTGAAAAAAAAAATTAAGGCCTGTACGGTATTCGAACCAGTGACCTCTGCGATACTAGTGCAGCGCTCTACCAATTGAACTAACAAGCCAACTGGGAACAGGCCGTTAAGTTCATTCGTAATTAACCCGTGATGATAAATCAGATATGATGAATATATGAAGTTTATATGTAAAATATATGAACTTCATATATTCATCATATCTGATTTATGTAAAATATATGATTTATGTAAAATATATGTAAAGTATATGAACTTCATATATTCATCATATCTGATTTATCATCACGGGTTTATTACGAATCAACTTAACGGCCTGTTCCCAGTTGGCTTGTTAGCTCAATTGGTAGAGCGCTGCACTAGTATCGCAGAGGTCAGTGGTTCGAATCCCGTACAGGCCTGATTATTATTTTTTTTTCAGGTCTGATTTTCGCTATTGCATAAATAGCGCTCTCTACTTCGAGGATCGTGCATCATACGTATCTATAACCGCAGTTCAAATATATGAACTTCATATATTCATCATAACCAAAAAAATTCGTCATGAGTAAGATCACTTGTTGGTGTCAGCCAAACACATAATCGTGTCACCAAAATTGAATGCATTGTTGACTGGTTTAAGAGAGTAACGCTGGAAAGTAATCTCATTTGAGTAGCCCACTGAGGTAACAATGTCTTTGATAATGCTAAAAAGGATGTTGAATGTCTCTGCTAAAAAGGATGTTGAAGCAGAACGAGTGCTGTGTGCTGTAAATATAGACACATCAATACCTACAGATTTCAAAACACTCTTGCACCACTTGGAGATGGTGTCTTTGCTGGCTGGGCCATGAGGTTTTACATGGCTAAGTAGTAATTGACCAGAATCGTTTCGAATGACTTGGGTTTTCTTAATATACTCCTGTAAATGTTTAATAAAACATAAGTTTTCATCTTCTGGATATGAAAGAACTCAACAGGTTCAAGATGGGTACCCACACGACTTTGCTTAACTTTTTCAGTAATTACAAAGGTACATTTGTGGTCTGAGAGCTCCATATTTTTAACTGAAAAGAATTTGACTGTCTGACACCTTTGTCCACTCAGAAGAGTTAACAACAAAGTCAGCTTTAAGGTCAACTCCTTCAAGGAAAGCTCTGATACAGATGCACCTTTACGAAGATAATTCAACACAACGCTCAGATCCCACATTGCTGTGTATCTAGGCAAGGAAGGACGAAATTCATAAATCCCTTTCATAAAACGCTTCACTATGGGCAGCTGTCTAATTAGGAGTGATGGGCTGGTATTAAGCTGAAGGATAGAAGATAACATACTTTTTGCGGTGTTCACAGTGCTGTAGGACATTCCATTCTCATGTAGCATAGTTAGGAAGTCAAGAACTATTGGTAAATCTGGAGAGAGAACATTACTTTTCTTTTCGTTGCAAAACTTTATCCACTTTTTCAGGTGAGACTGGTACTGATCGGTTGTTCCCTCACGCCATGAGGCAGTGATAACTTTGATGGCTCGGTCAGGGAATCCAGTCCTTTAAGTTGTTGACAGACAGTAGGCAAATAAGAAGAGACATGTTCTTGTGAAGAGGATGTACAGTTGTTGGCATTGCTGGTAGTCTCAGTAGATTCTTTGAGGGGCAAAGCTTGACTGGAGGAAGTTTGAGGAGAGATGTCAGCAGAGGGTACCATGCTTGAGTGGGCCAGTCGGGAACCACTACCACACAAGTTGCCTGATCCTAAATGATTTTCTGTAGCACCTGTAAGATACAGCTGAAAGGGGGAAAACAGTAAAGCTTTGTATCAGACCATGAAATAGTAAAAGCATTTATGAATGATGCTCCTGGGTCTGGTCTGAATGAGGAAGAAAATAGGAAATTGCTTATTCAATCGAGAAGCAAATAAATATCTCTCTGGGCTAAAGCTAAGGGTCTTGAGGGCCTTAGTCAAAATTTCAGGGTGAGCAACCATTAAGTATCTTGGGAATGGAAATTCCTTGATTCTCCATGTGCAATTTCTTTGGGGGAACCAGGAATATGGGCGGCTGTAAGCCAACGGATATTGTGTGAAATGCAGAATTCCCAAATCTGAACTACAGGAGAATTACATTCTTCACTATGACACGTACCATGTTGTTTATTTGAGAGACAGCAGAGGTATTATCAATCATAATTTTAACATGTTTGCCAGAAAGGGAGGAATGGAAACACGGGAGAGTAAAAAATGCTGCAAGTAACTCAAGGTAATTTATGTGATGCCTGCTTTCTGTGGGTAGCCACATCCCACCTGTTGATGTATCATTCATGACGGCACCACACCCTTGGAGAGATGCATCTGAATACAAAGTTACCTCTACTGGGGGACAACATATGGTATTAAAACTGCTATCAAGGTTACATAACCACCAGTGTAGTTCAGAAATTGCTTTGGGGGAGATGCACATTTTCTCTTCAAAACTCCCCTTGGCTAATTTTAGAGAAGCAACCTTGTCCATTTCTAAATTTCTGTAAACAGGGCTCCATACTTGATACCTGGTAAACTGGAAATTAGGTGACCAATAACTTTTGCCACACCACAGATTTTGACAGAGAAAGGGTTTTTAAGGAGACAAACCAAATGTGTCTTTATCTTGGTTATCTTGTCTCTAGTGAGACTAATAGTCATTTGGATAGAATCTATGATAAAACCCAGAAAAACAAGGCGCTGTTGTGGGACTATTACTGATTTCTCTGGATGTAGGACAAGTCCAAGGCTTTCAAACAGTGTGATGGCAGCGATTACATTGGCTATGCACTTCTGTTGGATTTTGCCTTGCAGATATAGATCATCAATATACCCACATATGATATGACCACATTGTCTCAAAGAAGCTAATGGGGGTTTCATCATCTTAGTGAACATTCTTGGGAAGATGCAGAAACCATTTGGGAAGGCTGTGTACTTGTATAGGGTGCCCTTGTAGGAGAATTTTAAAGAAATTTGGAAATCAGGATGGATCTTAACACAATAATATGCATCTTTTAAGTCCAAACAGGCCATCCAGCAGTTTGGTGCGACAAGTTTCAAAACGGTATGGACAGAATCCATTTTAAAATGTGAGTTTTCAACAAAACAATTCAACTTTCTTAAATTGTGGATGAGTCTCACATTGCCATCTTTCTTAGGAACTGAGAATATAGGAGATATGAATTCCCCTAACTCATGATGACATTGGACTATAACTTCCTTTTCTTTTGATGAGGAAATTTCTGCATCAACAACGGCAACGTGGTCTTTACAGATAAAATTGGGAGGATATGATTGCTGAAAAGGATGGGAAGAAAACTCAAGTGTTTGGCCTACAATTGTATGCAAAATATGAGGATATGATGTCAATTGCATCCATTTCTCATAAAATAAGGATACCTGGCCAGCTCTAAAGGACTTTACTTTCAGCCTGAGATAAGGTAACAGATGGTCCCTAACATACCTTGGAAAATTACTTGCCTGAGTTGATAACAGTGTCTTTGTGAACATTCTCTTGAAGGGAGTCGAGCCCTGAGTTGGTTTTGATGTGAGAGGAATGAAAATCCTCCCTCTGTTCACTAGAAAAGGCTTCTGCTGATATCAGTTATTGTCTTCATTAGGACGGCCAGTATTTTGTTTGTAGTTTCTGGCATCAGAACTGTTTTTGGTCATGACCTTACTAGTAGTTCTGAATTCTTGAAGTGTTTTAGGTAAATCATCCCCATACAGGAGTTTCCCTGGTTTTCTGCTTCTAGCACATGCTGGACGAAAATCCTGATGTGAGAAAGGTTTTAAAGCATCCCTTCTTTTGTATGACAGTTCTGTACAAACATGTATGCCGATGACACGCACCTCACATATGCGGGAAGCAATCTTGAGAACGTTCAGTTTTGTCTAAATGAAGACCTAGAAAACGTCTTCAACTGGCTACAAGCGAACAAACTCACGTTGAACATGACTAAAACCGAATTCATGCTAATAGGGTCGAGGCAGAGACTGAATACTCTCACAGCTTCACCAACAATTAGAATGAACAATACTCAAGTGAGCCAGGTTTCAGCTACAAAATCGCTTGGTGTAATAATAGACGATAAACTCGATTGGCATAGTCACATCGAAAAACTAACGAAAAAGATCGCCTCTGGTATCGGGGCCCTAAAGCGAATTAGGCACCTGATCCCAGCATCAACCTTACATCTCATCTACCAAGCTTTAGTAAAACCTCACTTTGATTACTGTGACATTGTTTGGGGTAGCTGTGGGAAAACGCTACGAGACAAACTGCAGAAATTGCAGAATAGAGCAGCCCGTGTGTTGACATTCTCTAACTATGATGCTGATGCAACTGAGCTACTCGAGTTTTTAGGGTGGAAAAATCTTGCACGCCAGCAGGAAATCCATAAAGCCACCATGATGTTTAGATGTCTGCACGGGCTAGCTCCAAGGTATCTATATTCAAAGTTTACGTGGCGTGACTCTGCTTATGACCTCAGGGACTCTGAAAATAAGCTTAATGTTCCACTACCGCGCACTAATTATTACAGAAAAAGCTTTAGCTACAATGGCGCCACATTATGGAACAGTTTACCACGCGATATAAGGAACACAGAGTCTCTGGGGTTATTTAAACGTAAGATCAATGACATTTTTTAAGTCTAACGCACGGCATTCACGGAAAACAGCTTTAGTGTTATAGTATGTAGTTTTAATTTTAAATATGTTAGCGTATGTGATATGTATTTTTATAGGCTGATGAATTGATCGTGTCTAAATAAAGATTACAATACAATACAATACAATACCTAGCATGGCAACAGAATCCAACAAGGGGTTTCTCAGTGTTTTGTAGCTGGGGATGGTTTTCTTTTCTCTGTGCTCGAGAAGTTTATCAGTTGTGCATATAATGGCACAAGACACCTTAACAAGGGTGTCCTCTAATGCTGAAGTTCGGATATCTGAGCGTTTGGCACTTGTAGAAAGTTTGCTCCATATTTCCTCATTTACTCTAGGAACAAGCACGTTGTCACAATTACTCAGAGTCTTGTATTTCTAGAGAATTTCTTTTCTCTTCTCCACAGAATAAAAGGTAAAGTCTGTTTACGAGCCTAGTGGCCCATTAGGCCGGTGCTTAACTCCGGTTTCTGTAGCATGAAGCGACTAGGAGTATTTCTAATCCCCCTGGATGGAATGCCAGTCCATCGCAGGGTTACCCCCAGCATTAAATTTCCGTTAAAATTCCTGGGTGAAGACAGGCACTGTGAGAGTAAAGTGCCTTGCCTGAGAACACAACACAATGTCCCGGCTGGGGCTCGAACTCGGACCACTCAATCCGGAGTCGAGCGCACTAACCATGAGGCCGCCGCGCCTCCACTCTCCACAGAATACTCTGCGTTAAATTTTCCATTTACTAAAAGGCCGTTTACACGGCAGAAAAATCGGGTACGGACGTGTTAAAAAGGGAGTACGGACCGCATAATTTTAGCCGTTTACAGGGATAGTGTTTTATCACGGTTCGGACAAAAAGAGGCATAAGTACCAAGTTAGCAAGGTTGCGTTTACACTGCAGTTTTTTTGGGGACCAGACCAATTTCTTGCATGGGACTACAGTATTTGGTACAGCTGTGTGCTGTTATCGAACACGCGTAATTCTTGTAAACAAAATGGCGACGCGTGATGTTGAGTTATCCGTTCTCGTGTGGTTTCTGTCCAAACGGAAATCGACTGGATCTATCTTGACGTTAATGGAACTTAACAAAAGGATAAGCTTACAGGAAAGAGTTTATCGGAAGAGAAAATTGAAGTACATGGTAATTTTTTTAATATTCTTACTCTCTCACTGTACGGTTGAAAGATCAGTTTGGCCACGAAAGCGAAGCAGTGCTTGGTTCGAGCTCGCATATGAAACATTCTTTGACAATGAATGGTTTGAAAACTTCCGTGCATCGAGGAACACGTTCCAGTTCCTTATTGATGAACTGCAATATGAAATTGTACGCTAAGATACTTTGATGTGGAAATCGATTGAAGTGCAGAAAAAGGTAGCCTTGTTCTTGTACTTTCTAGCCTCAACGGACGGGTATCGATCCCTTGCTAATCTGTTTGGCGTTTCCAGAGGATTTATTTGTATTTGTATTCGTGAAGTTGCCAAAGCTATTTTAAGAAAACTTAGGCCCAAATATCTCACGATTGCGAAAGGTGACGAACTGTGCCGTATCATTGCTAGCTATAGGAAAAAATGGGGTTTCCCCATGTGTGCCGGCGCGATCGACGGGACTCATATTCCAATTGCGACACCTTTGGAAAATCATGCGGCTTATGTGAACAGGAAATCCTTTCACAGTATTGTAATGCAGGCCCTCGTTGACGATCGTTACTTATTCAGGGACGTTGTCGTTGGATGGCCTGGCAGTGTTCAAGACGCCAGAGTGTTTTCAAACTCAGAGGTGTACACCCTTGGGTGTAGTGGCCATTTGTTTCCACCAGATCTGAAAGAGTCAATTCTGGGTAGAGAAATCCACCCTGTCATATTAGGTGACCCAGCATATCCCCTATTAACTTGGTTGACTAAAGGTTACCCTGAAAATAGGAACACTCCTCGTATTCAGAGGCGTTTCAATTACCGCTTGAGCAGAGCTCGAATGACTGTGGAAAACACGTTCGGTCACTGGAAGGGCAGGTTCCGACGATTCTTAAAGCAAGTGGATATGAATGTTGAGGGAGTTGTAAACGTTGTGGCAGCTTCGTGTGTACTTCACAACATCTGTGAGATGCGACATGAACCATTTTTTGATCGATGGTTACAAGAAGGATTTAACGATCACGACGTCGCAATCATGGATGGAGCGGAAGTCGAAGACCAGGCTGGTTCAGACATCAGAGATACCCTTGCTGCTTGTTTTATGACCGGTCAAGGACAAAGTACAGGCACCGTCTAAAACTTTTTTATGAAATCGCATACAAACAACTCCCAGATTGTATAATTGCTGAGCGACTATTTTCATCAATCGTGCTCTATACCTCGAATTTGCTGAAGACTTTGTTTGGTAGTCATGTTTTGTTACTGTAAAGCTTTTTCTCTTGTGTTTTATCCAAAGCCAAACTTCAGCTTGCGATGCGAAATAAATAAGTTCATATTTTCTACTCACACTTGTAACGATTTGCTTTTAATGAAAACAGGTAGTTAGTAATTATACCTACAAGCGGATAAAAATTTTGAAGTAATGGAACTTGCTTAACCTATTTGAACTGTTAACGTATAGCAGGCTCAGGCTCAGTAACCTGAAACAGAAATATTATGTTACTTCTTATTTAATTTCATACACTGTACCTCAACATTTCTAACTTTTGAAACTGACCAAACACAAAAGAAGGTTTAACAACTTTACTAGTTTCAAGTTAGTACCAACAAAAAGGTTATCATTCAATTCAACATTTCTAGAACTACCTCGCCAGCTACTCTCTACAACTGGTAGAAAGACTGATCATTTTCACTAGGAAAGGAGGAGTTTGATGATGTAGGATTCCCACAATTCCCATAATGTTGTGTCATTGCAAATGGGGCTGCACTATTTTGTCCCCTTACCTGTTCAGTTCATGCTGTCGCTCCTCCCTTCTTCGCTCAGATTCCAACTTCTGGAGGTCTAGTCTGAACTGCAATTCCCTTTCATGTCTTTGTTTTGCTAGCTCTTCATATCTGGAAATAAAGACAAACAAACTGTGATGTCAACGGTGAATTTCCCCTTCATTAGAGAACGAAATCAACAACAACGAAAAAAAGTGCTCGTATACGGAGTCTTTGATACTTATAGGAAATTTCATGTCTAAGCAGGAGCTTTTCAAGTTAACAAAATTATATCTACAAAAATTGTAGATGTTCAGAGCTTCTCTCTGTGTCAATCGCTTGCTGGGTCAAAAATACTAGTACAAATATGTACAAATATGCTATCTATCTTCATGTGGTTTACATAAAAAAAGTTGTGGCTGAAATTTCTGCAATTTCTATTTCCAGGGCTTGACTTGAAAGGCCACAAAATCACAACATTTATGGCCTTATAAGCCCATTTAGCCTTGAAAAAAACTCTGCCATAACAGCATTAGGTAATTCAATAGTCACAGAGATATCTCTAATCACAGGACTTACCTTTTCATTTCATCTGCTGAACACTGGGCAAAGCTGGTGCACATTGTTTCAATTACTTCTCTAATCTCGTCTTCTTGCTTTTAGGTCTCTTCCCTGTCAGTTTTCTTTTCTTTTCTGCTGTACCCATTTCTACTTCTCCTTCTGCCCGGTCAGATACTGTTAATCAATGAATTACATTTGAAAAGTCTATGCCCGAGAAGGGATTTTCATGTTCTCTGACATAATGCTAAATAAAAACTGCACACAGAGAAAAACAAAAACAAAAAATAAATTGCTGAGCAGTTTTCATTTCAGAAATGTTCTTTGCGTCTTCAAGAGGTCATCGAGTACTATTATCACACATTGTTGACCAAACCAAGGTTTGAGAATGGTATGCAAACTAAAGTCTTGTTTTCAATATGGAGTCCTAGGAATTACTCAATAAATGATACACCAAAACCCTATATAGACAAATAGTATTACTATTTGTAAGAATACTGTAAATATGCCCTATTTACATACCACTTTCTTGATAGCTTTCTTTGTCGCCTTCATCAGTGTCATTTTCTTCACCCATACGAGGATCCAGTATATCACAGTCATTTTCTTCTTTGCTGGTACCCATTACATTTTGAGGCTGAATGGAGGGGTTGTCTTTGAAAATTTGGTCCAGTTTATCGAAAAACTTCCATTGTTTCTTTTCATGAGGCTATCTTTTTCAGTTTTGTTTTTTGCCCGAAGCTTCTTTAATTTACTCGTTATTGCTGCAGCTGACTTACATATCCCTAGTTAAAAAGAAAACACAACCCCCTGTAACATAATTTTCTTTTGTGTTTAATACTGTTAGTGATGGCATCTCATTTTGACAGAAGCTTCAGCTTATTAATTTTACTGTGAGCATTAATATGTAAGTTAAGCTTACATACCTTGACTTTCAAGTTTCACTTTAACGTCGTTGTACACGGCACTTTTGTCCTTAGGACATCTCGCCTTTTCCAAGCTAAACTGTATAGTTTTCTCCGAGAAGATATCGATTAATGCCTCCACTTCTTCGTCTTTCCACGCGGAGGAGGAATCAGCCGCCATGTTGAAATCAACAACGTTGTTGTCCCCAGAGCCACACGGTTTTTTACTGCGCATGTCATTAGCGAAAATCGTTACGCAAACGGACGTAAGAATTAAGAAACGGTTACGGACCCGTGTTTCTTCTGATTTTAGGGCCATAGACGTCTATGGCCCCAAAACCAGAAAAAACACGGGTCCGCACCCATCCCCCAAAACATGGTACGGATTGTTTACACGGGCAAAAATGTGAGGTCCGTACCCCTTTTTTGACACTCCGAACCCGATTTTTCTGCCGTGGAAACGGCCTTCAAGTCAGCAAGACCACTGGCAATTAACGGACCTGTGTCCTCTGAACAACTCAGAAAGGAACTGATTTCAGACAACAAATTAGCGTTGTCAGAGTCTCCTCCACCCGACATATCCTCAAGGACGATATCCTCTCTTTCATCGATATCATCTCCGAATAAACTTAAGGCATCTGCCTCACTTGCATCATGTTGATGCAGCATATTGGCTTTCTCCGAACCATCGCTTTCATCCTCGTCTGCGGATATTATGTTGGCTTTCTGTGAAGCCGTACCAGATTTCCTTCGTTTAGATGTTATGATGGCATCGTTAGGGGATTACCGTTTCTTGCTTACGAGTTCTTCTAGCAAGTTGTTCCCAGAATCGGTGCTAGCTTTCATACTGTTTAACGCAACAATGAGTGCGCTAGACTCTTGGTCACTTTGCTTATCTGTGGCACAATCATCGTCGTTGTTGGTAGCCATGTTCCTTTAGAGAAAAAACGCGGGAAGCACAAGATGGCACAAAAAACCAATTCAATACGATAGAAGGGCAAAAATATTACCTCTCTAAGACTCCTGCAAATCAGCAAAAGGAAACAAGGAATTCAGACATTATAATGATACCACAGACCGCGCTAATAAATCGAATAACACACGGAGGGAAAAACCTCTTCGCCTGTTCGATGCTAGCCTCCTACGCAGACGTTCTTTGGGTTGGTCACGCAATCTTCCTTCCCCCAAGAACGTCTGCTGAAACGAATGGGTTGTTTAATTAGACCAATCACAGCGCCATTCCCGATCAAGGCAGCGAACTTTGAACCTTGATGAATTTTCTCTTGTTGACGGTGTTTCCTGGGCATTTAGCCAAGTGCTTCCACCGAGTATATCATAACTTTCGCGTATTGTTCGATCATTTTCGGCGTTAGAAGAAGTAGAAGTGGTAGGGGATTGTTTAAATTTCAGTGATTTCGCTGCATATCGTTGTTGCTGCACTTGTAAAGCTGTTGTAGGTTCGATCGGCACGTCAATGTTCTCAATGACCCCGTCCTTTTCAGAGGAATTTCGGCGTAAGCGTTTCGTTCTATTTGCTACTTTCTTAAAGTCTTCCTTTATCTCATCCTGAAGGGATCGCAGATTTGTTTTAGCTTTTTCAAAACGAAGTAACCGCTTGTAGTACTTATTGCAGACAAACGGATCGCTGGACGAAAACACACTCAAATCTGTGTGCACAGCGCATTCAATTAAGTGTGCAATATCCACTGAACTCTTACCAAACACTCTTATTCTCTTCTGCGGGATTAACGGAAAACTGCAGAGAAAACGGTTCTTTCCGACGATTTTTTTCGGAGTTTCTGAAGCAAGGATTTGAGATCTGCTTTCCATGAGTGATAGGGACCTTTAGCAATGACGACGAGAACGTGAACGTGACGACCGGAAGTTGGGAAAACGAACTTCGATGCTACTACGCATGCCCAATCGAGCACGAGTCGTCGTCCACATCTCGTTCAGGACGCCATTTGCCGCCATTTGCCGTCTAAACGAGAACGTGAGTATGTTTTATCTGTTTTCTATTTTCTACTTACCTATCTTAGGTATTTCTTCAATCTAAAGGGTCGGTTGGGGAATAAAAACAGTGCCGAAAGTAATTTGATGGTACCGTGATGAAAAAAAACTTAATTTCTTTCGAGTTGCAGATTGAACTTTACAGTTTACAGCAGAGAAAGCATTGGCAGATGATGATAAAAGTGCTGGAGGGTATGTACGTAGCATTATAAATGCTTTTATAAATATAAATCGCGGAAATTTCGTTATAGTTGTGTAATTTATACCAGCTGGCATTTTTAAGAAGATTTCTAGGCTTTAAAAAATATCCATACCGACTGTGTATGTAAACTTAGCTTAGCTCTGAATCACTTGACGTTGATTACAACACTGAAAAAAAGTTAAACTGTTTTGGTGGATAATTTTTGCATTTTCAAATTAGCAGTAAAGGACTCGTCCACGTAAGCGATGTGCTAAAGTGTTTATGTTTCCCGCCGTGGACGACAGTCATATACGTCGTCGTCCACGTTCTCGTCGTCACTGCTAAAGGTCCCTAATAAGAAATGCGAGAAAATGAAACCCCCTCTTGGGGGTTGTTCTATCACAGCTTATGGTTGGCTTTCTATTGAACAATATCCAAGCGCCAATTGGCTCTTCGGTGATCTCCACGTGCTCTCCGTCTGATCTGTTTGAACAAAGGGAAAGGAATGTGCTCATTCGTTTATTCTTTATTCTTTATTATTGTTTGTGTCATACAAGTGAATTCCTAAGATTGGCCAAAGCCAGAGGCTTAAATGGCTTACGGTCAGAGACAAAGACTAATTTTTCAAAGAACAATAGACTAATCTAAGGTATTCTAATCTAAACTAATGTAATGTAATCTAATCAAATCTAGGTAATAAACAATAATCGGGGTATATTAGAAGTTCAGTATAATGTTCACAAATTTACAAAGAGCAGTAGATTAATCTAAGTAGTAAACAATGGTCCGGGTATATCAGAGGTTCAGTATAATATTCAATTTTGGTAGCTAAAAATTTAATTCAGGTTCAAGAAGTACAATTTAAGCTTTTTTTTGAAGTTACTAATGGTAAGGCTGTTACGGAAAGTCAGAGGGATATCATTCCAAATAGTTGGGGCTTGGAAACAAATAGCAAATTGATACATACACAAGAATGTGTGTAAGTTAAAACAAGAGCGAGTTGAATAATCATGAAACTCACGATTGAAATGTAAACGCGAAGCAAGAGTGGCAGACACAAGGTGATTGAAATATGAGAAAACAAAACAGGATACATGGAATTTGTAGAGTAAGTGGAGTGAAAGAATATTGAGCTTAGAAAAAAGAGATTTAGAATGTGTTAGTGGAGGAGAGAATGTAATAACACGAATGGCTTTCTTTTGTAGTATATAAAGTGGTTGAGGTAGGAGGCAAATGTGGACCCCCAAATCAAATTACAATAATTAATGTATGGTAGGAAACGAGAATTATATAAAGTTTTTAGGGTATGCGAGGGTAGATATTGTCTTGATTTACGTAAAATTCCTATAACCTTAGCGACCTTATCACAGACAGTAATTATATGATGTTTCCATAAGAGATTTTCATGAATGATAATTCCAAGAAAGGTACATTTCTCCAGCCGGGTTACAGGAGTGTTATTTATATAGATGTTAACTTTGGAGAGATCAATCTGTTTACGCCGTGGATGGAAGATAATGCATTTGGACTTGTCAGAGTGGATAGTAAGCTTGTTTGCATTAAACCAGGAGAAGACATGAGAAAGCTCTTGATTAGCAATGTTTTTTAGAGTAGCCAAGTCTTTACGACGAAAAAAAATATTGGTATCGTCAGCAAAGAGAATGAAAGAGAGGTAACTAGAGGAGTGGAAAATATCCTTAATGTATAAGAGGAAAAGGAGAGGGCCAAGAACTGAACCCTGAGGGACCCCACACTTGATTGTTTTATTGGAAGACACATGGCCATTGACCATGACATATTGCTGCCTATTAGTAAAATAACTATTGAGCCAGGCTAAAGGAGTACCACGGATACCATAAAAGTTTAATTTGTCATCAAGTATCTGATGGTTGACTGTATTGAATGCCTTATTAAGGTTTAAGAAAATTCCAACGGTGCATTCATTATTTTCAAAGCCTTCATAAACATTGTTAACAAATTCAAGAATAGCCATTGTAGTAGAGTGGTGTAGTGTTTGCAACCGAAATGAAACGACACAAAGTCAGCAATCACAACACAACCGCTTCGCTTCTTTAATCACAACACCTCTCGCTCAGTTCCCAGGATGTAGGCTAGTTCCCAGTACACTACAATCTCTCTTTTTCTCCACAGAAATGAAACGGAACAACTTAAGTCCTAGACTTCTTCAAAACGGGACAAATAAACTAAACTGTGCTCAAAAGATATCTAGTCTAAACAAAACCAATGTCAACAGTGTTTATGACCTTATACAAGTTCCTTAGAGAAAGCGAATTCTGAAATGTTCAGTAGAGTACATAGTCAGCCAAGGCTTTTGGAGGTTGGCTAACTCTTCCCGAGCACCGCGGAGTACCCGCAACTGTCACTCCTGTAGGTGTAGTCTTTTGAACGGGTTGGTCAGTCAATGCAGAACTGGGGGCAAGTTCCAGAGTATCACCTCCTGACTCTGTAGAGTATTCTGCATCCGTTACTGGTTCCCCCACGACGCGTTTGATATGCTGCAAATTCCTCTTGTACTCAACTCCTTGGGGTGACTTCAGGACGACTTGGTCCCCATAACGGGAGATAAGAGATAGATAGTTTATTAGAACATCGAACATGGCAGTCCGTAGACTGAATTGCGTTACAATTACTTAGAACTAGGAATAAATACAATTGAAATTATAATAAAACTACAAATGCGAAAAACTCTATATATAAATATGTACAAACTAGTCTAAAAAAAAAATTATGTACACATACTTGGAATAAAAGTGTTCTTAAAACGATTTGTACGTGTACGGGGCATGGTCACTGGCGGGCGGTCACTTCATAAGGTTGACTCTCACACGATGGGGACAACTTGTTCTCTCTCTTTTTCTCAAGCAACACAGCATTTCCCACAGCAATGGGTCTATCCTTGGCGTGATATCTTGTGTCAACATAGTGTTTTGCCTGCTGCTTCTTCTCAGAGTCCCGATCTCTCACTTGTTGCAAAACCACATCCATCTGATTCTCTCCACTATCCGTAAACTCTGGCAGCTTGGTAGTTAATTTCCTCTTGAAAAACAACTCCGCTGGGCTAACACTGGTTGTGGTGTTACTAGTCCATCGGTAGGCCAGTAGAAACTTGTTGAGCTCCAGCCGCCAATCTTTCCCTTCCGCTTGCCATACTCTCGTGGCCTTAAGAAGTGTGCCGTTCTGGCGCTCGACCTCTCCGTTGGCTCTGGGCCACAAAGGTGTGTTGTAGTGATGCACGATTCCCATTTCCTCCAAATACTTCTCCATCTCCTCTCACACCAAATTGGAACCATTATCAGTTCGTAAACTGGCTGGTACACCATATCTTGCAAAATGGTTGTCTAAGCATGTGATGATTGCAGCACTTGTAATAGAGGGAAGCACGTCTACTTCCATCCATCTCGAGAAATAATCGACCACCACAAGAAGGTGCTCTTCAGTAGGTAAGGGCCCAAGCAAATCAACTGCAATCTCTTGCCAAGCTCTCTCAGGTAATCTTGTGGGCTTAATGGGTGGAGGCGGAACATTCTTCGATACCATCTGGCAGCCAAAACATTCTCTGCACTTCTTCTCTGCTTCTTTATCAATTCCTGGCCACCACACCTTGGATCTTAAACGTTCCTTGGTCTTCACTATGCCCTGATGCCCCTCATGGGCTAAATCTAACACTCTTTTTCTCGATTTCTGGGAACCACAATTCTCGTTCCTCGTAGCACGACCTGGCCAATACAAGCTATTTCATGGGATACCAGTTCATAGGCTTTTGGGACCTTGCTCCAGTACCCAGATTCCAATTCCTCACGCACCGCCTTTAATTCTTCATCTTGAAACGAGACATCTTCAACCTCTTGAATCCGGAGGGCCACTGGTACTGCTTGTATAGTCACCTCACGCACATACTCTTCATCCTGGACATATCCTTTGGAGGCTGGAATTTTAGTTAGGCGGGACAGAGCATCAGCAATGTTCTCCCTCGAGGTCACATAGCGAACTCTGTAATTGAAGGGTTGCAACCGCAGCACCCACCGTTCTATGCGCGTGGATGGCTTTGAGGTTGGGCCATAGATGGTTTTCAGAGCTTGATAGTCCGTCACAAGGTCAAACTCGGGAAGACCATACAGGTACAAACTAAATCTATCGCAGGACCAAACAAGCGCAAGTGCTTCTTTTTCAGTTTGACTGTACCGACGTTCAGTGTCACTAAGACTTCTACTAGCATAGCAAACTGCACGGCGTTCCCCATCTACCTCCTGAACCAAAACCGCACCCAGTCCTACTGGGCTGGCGTCTGCTATGACTTCTGTGGGCGTGGCCCGGTCAAAATAGGCCAGCATGGATGCTCCAGCCTTGTCTTCTTTCAGTGTGTTGAAAGCCTCCTCTTGTGCCTTCCCCCACAGAAACTTCTTATCTTTTCGACATAGTACTCGTAAAGGTTCTGCCTTGGTCACAAAATCAGGAATAAATCTCGAGCTAAAGCCCACAAGGCCCAGGAAACTTCTCACTTCGGAGGCCGACGACGGACGGGTTGCCTCTCTCACTGCTCGCACCTTTTCCTCCGTGGACCCTATGCCATGCTTTGAAAGGAGAATGCCCATGAAAACTACTTTACCCATTCCAAAGGTGCATTTCTCCCCATTCAAGGTAAGATTCTTCTCCCCTAGCCTAGCTAACAGCTTGTGTAAGCTCTGGTCATGCTCCCCAACTGTTTTTCCATGAACAATCAAATCATCAGCGATGTTTACAACTCCATCAATGTCTGCTACGACCTGACTGATGATGTGTTGGTATTTCTCAGGTGCCGCATCGACCCCAAAACTTAGCCTTTTATAACGGAACAAACCGTCATGTGTTACAAAGGTGGTAATGTCCCTGGAATCATCATGCAGCTCTACCTGGTGAAAACCATGACGCAGATCCAGCCTCGAAAAGACAGTACTGACATTTAGTTCTTCTAATACTTCGTCCAACCGTTCTCGGATGATGGCCTCGTTTGCGCGACGCATATCCACACAAAGTCTTATATCACCTGACGGCTTGGGTGCTACGACAACGGGACTAGCCCATGTGGTGGGGCCCTCCACTCTCTCAATGACATCCCCTTCTAACAGTTCTTCGATCTTGGCTTTCACTTTGTCTCGAAGCGCGAAAGGAACTCGTCTTAACTTTTGTGCCACTGGTGGTACATTGGGGTTAACATGCAGTTTCAACTCAAAGTCTTTTAATTTCCCGACTCCTGTGAACACCATAGGGTATTGGGCTTTGAGCTGGTCGGCAAAGTCACTCTTAACTTCATTACAACTGCCCTCACTGAGACTGGCCTTTGTACCAATGTGGAGAACACCTAGCTCCTTAGCAGTAGCATTCCCCAGGACACAACGCCCACGCTTAACTACGACAAAACTGGAAACTACCTTTGCATTTCCCACCGCAATCTCCGCCTTGAACTGGCCAACGACCTCAATTTCTCTGCCACCATAGGCAAACAATTTCTTTGAACAATGTTCGAGGCTCCCTTTGAAACCCGCATTCGACAATTTTTGAAAATCATCTTTCCCCATCAAATTGCTCACAGACCCTGAGTCAATCAAAACTTCCTGAACAATGTCATTAATGCTCACATTCATCGTTGGTACTTTACTTGCAGTCGACATCTTGCAAACACCCTCCTCCTTTTCTTCCATTACAGTAAACGCAAAGGCAGGATTTTCTTCTTCTTGACTGCTACTCGCCCCATAATCTTCCACTTGGTTTATTTGTCTTCGGAATACCTTACGATTATCGCTGGTGCTCTTTGGACGAAGCCCTCTTCTTGGCTCAGGAACGTTGCGGTCGACGTTTCTGCAGCACACTGCAAAATGGTCATACATCGAGCAGCTAGAACACTTCCTACCTTTTGCTGGACAGCACAGATCCCGTGAAAAATGTCCGACTTTTCCGCAACTGAAGCACGTTTTCGCTGACTGATCGTTTGTCTTATCCCCCCCTCGTCCGACCGCGTTTACGTCCATTAAACCTGCCATGTGCTTCAGCTCTCGTTTTCTCCAAAACTTGTGATAAAGTAATGTTTCTGGTCTCCAACAGCTTCTTTTTCAATTCCATGTCGGACAATTTTTCAATTAACTGATCACGTATGTTATCATCGAGAGCATCGCCAAAATTACAAGCTCTTGCCTGTCGACGGAGACACACAACAAATTTATCCACCGATTCACCGTCCGTTGGCGCCAACTGCCGGAACACGTGTCGCTCAAACGGAATATTTTCGTCGGAGCGAAAATGATGATGAGCTTCCTAATACAGACTGCGTATGGATCGTCATCACCCGCCGGATTGGGGTCGACAAGATCCTCGAAAGTATCCTGTACCTCCATTCCTGCGTAGTACAGAAGCTGTGAAGTTTTCTTTCTCGCGTTATCTAAGCCTTTTCCTTCAGCATAATAATCAAACGCTCGTTTCCACCTCTTCCATTTGTTTGCCACTTGTGATGAAGATCCCGATAGATCTAGCGTTGGAAGGGCTCTCTCAGCCATTGAGGCAAATCCTCGTCGCCAATGTAGTGTTTGCAACCGAAATGAAACGACACGAAGTCAGCAATCACAACACAACCGCTTCGCTTCTTTAATTACAACACCTCTCGCTCAGTTCCCCGGATGTAGGCTAGTTCTCTGTACACTACAAGTGGTGTGGTCTGAAGCCATATTGAAAGTGGTTAAGGATGCTAACTTTGTCAAGGAAACCAAACAGTCTAATGTAAAAGAGTTTCTCAAAAACCTTGGAGAGACAGGGAAGAATGGAAATAGGCCTATAGTTAGAAAGCAAAGACGAGTCACCACATTTGAAGATAGGAAGTATTTTAGCTGTCTTGAGCGGTGTGGGGAAGAGACCATGAGAGAAGGACAGATTACAAATATGAGACAAAGGCACAGGTATTAAATCAGTGGTCTCTTTTATAGGAGAGATACAGAGACCATCAGAGCCCTCATGTGTACTATTTTTCAAAGAATAAACTATATTGGCAACCTCTGTCGGAGAAGTTGGGGTAATGTAAAAACAATTTATATGATGGCCAGTCATGAAATCTCTGTGGGAAGACTGAACGAATGGCATTTTATTTGCCAGAGAGGGTCCAATATTAGCAAAAAAATTATTAAACTGTGTAGCTATTTGAGTTGGATCTGAGTAAGTGCCAGTGCTGTCTTTCATATAACTAAAATGTAGCTCAGGCGTCTTTTTAGAGATTACTTGTTTAATAACTGTCCATGTCTTCCTCAAGTCTGAGCTAACAGAGATGAGAAGTTTGTCATGAAAATATTTTTTCCTAGCAAGTTTAATGAGAAAATTGTATTTGTTATGATATTTGTTGTATCTTAACTTGTTAGGTGTGGTAGGATTTAACCGAAATTAAATTGTTTGTAAAGAGCATTCTTCCTTTTACAAGAAGCAAAAAGACCTTGAGAAAACCAAGGTTTTGAGGGGCGTCGGGATTTAGGGCCTGCAGGCTTAAGAGGAAATGACTTCCGATATGCAGAAGTAAGAAAGTTTGAGAATGTGTCATAGCACTCATCGACTGAAATAGCAGTATAAACTGGTGACCAGTCAGTATCTTCCAATTTAGACCGAAATGATGGAATTGTTGTAGGGTTAATAATACGTATGTATCTCTTGTGACGTGGTGACTCAATAGATAATTTCAAGGTAGTAATTTGAAAAACTGGAAGATGATCGGATAAACCAGTGTAGAAAATACCACTGTGCACGCTAAGTTCAAGATTGTTTGTATATATGTTATCAATCAAGGTTGCAGATGAGGTTATACGTGTAGGTTTAGAGATTAAGGGAAAGAGGCAATTAGTTGTCATAAGACTGATGAACTCATTAGTGGGCTGATGAGAAGCAGAATTAAAGAGGTTAATATTAAAATCACCCATAAGATATGATAATTTGTTCTCAAAGCTAAGAGTTGATAATACAGCTTCAAATGACTCATTAAAGTCACCAAAAGAAGCATCAGGAGGTCTATAAGGCAACCAATGATAACATTTTTACCATTACTTTGTATAATTTCCACAAAAATTGATTCATACAAAGAATCATCAAAAGATTGAAGATCAGTTCTAAGTTTATGCTTCAAACCAGTCTGGATATAAAGACCAACTCCTCCACTTGAATTATGTTCTCTGAGATTAGAAATAAAGAGGTAGCCGGGAATGTTGAAAAGATCAGTATTTGACCTATTTAACCAGGTTTCAGAAACAGCTACCACAGAGAACTACATTTTTAATGAAAGAATATATTCTGACAAGTCATCAAAGTGTTTCGGGAGGCTACGAATATTGACATGAAAAGCAGAAAATGTATCAGGAGGAAAAGCAATTTTGTTAAATTCTGTAGAGGTTAGGTAGGTACAGTTGGAGAGCAGTTGTGAATTTGCAGTGAAAAAATTGGGGTCAGGATCCAGATTGGAGTTCATCAGCAAATGAGAAGACTCGGGATCGTCGAGAAAGGGATTGAAAATCTTTTGCTTAAGCAATTCGGTATCAAGAATTCCTTCAAATTCAAAGTCAAACAAACCAAAAAAGAAATCAGTATCGTCTTCTAAATGTCGTCTTCTAAATGATTGAATGGAAATATTCTTGCAAGACAAGCCGAGCATAACCAGGTATCATTAGTATTACCCAGAGCAATGTATTCATCAGGAGTGAAGGGAGTACACTTCAGGTGAGTCCAATTTAGGCAAATGTCACATAAGATGGCTTTGTGATTATTATGAACATTAAATTTGCATACTGAACACAGGAACTTAGTAGGCATAAAATTACAAATGTTACAGAAAAAAAACCAAATAAATAAGTAAAGCAGAAGCAACTATAAGTTAAAAATTATTTGGCAACTAATTAGACTAATAATGGCAACCAGCACATTAAGCGATCATGCAGATAGCAGAGAGCAGGGCAGTATAGTCCGACAACCGGTTCAAAAATGTAAAACTGACTTATCTGTATTTGTTAACAATCTCGCGGCACTTGGAGAGAGTAGTACATTTCTCAATCACTGACGTACGAGACGTCGGTCTCATAAATATAATTCCATCGATGGTCCAAACTTTATCAATTATACCTTCTGGGATGTCATGATGTAGATACCGTAAATGTTACGACGGGATTGAGTCAGATCCTCTCGAATATCAAACGCGGTTTCACGGGCTTTTAGATCCCGTCACTTACGTAAATTTGAACTTTCAAGTTGGGGTGCAGAAGTCGGACAATGATAGGTCTGGGTGTACTGCCTCTCTTGCCTGTACGGTGGGAACGGCTGATATGGTTTGAAGACACGGTGATACCAAGTTCCTTCGTGAAGAAGTCAATTGCCTTTTTGTCAGTGTCTTCAGTGTCAGTACCTGTTGGCTCAGGGATTCCAAATATCCGAATATTAGTGCGCCGGGTATACTGTTCAGCAGACGTTCGAGGGGGAGGAAGATTGCGTGACAAGCCCAAAGAACGTCTACGCAGGAGGCTAGTTCGATGCCAAAGCGCGACACAACTGGTTGATGCATTGCGCTACTCTCTCTCGCACCAGTCCCTCACGACCTAGGCTGATGATGAAATAGTATTTTCAGCTAAATCGAGGCTAATCTTTATTGCAAACTGAAGAAAACATTTCGCTGTTAATTTACGGCTAAATTGAGTGTCAAAATTATTCGAAAGCAAAAATTTCGCCGTTAATGTACGACTAGATTGAGTATACGTGTTATTTCAAACCAAAAAATTTCGCCGTTAAAATTTACGGCTAAATCGAGGCTAACATTTTTAACAAACCAAAATTTTCGCCGTTAATTTACAGCCACATCGAGGTTTATCTTTATTGCAAACAAAAAATGTCGCAGTTAATTTACGGCTAAATTGAGTGTCAAAATTATTAAAAGCAAAAATTTCGCCGTTAATGTACGGCTAGATTGAGTAGAACTGTTATTTCAAACCAAAAATTTCGCCGTTAATTTACGGCTAAATCAAGGCTAATGTTTTCAACAAACCAAAAATTTCGCCGTTAATTTAGGATGTTACTAGAACTGGTAATAGAGAGTTTTAGATCCGAGTTAACCGCAAACCTCTAACTGCTAGAGGTCACATGACAAGTCTTTCGCGTCACGTTTGACGTTCACGACGTGCGTTTTCAACGTGGAGAGGTATGTTTTCACGTATGTTATTTACCTGAAAGCTTTTAGCATATGATTCTTGTTTTATCCCACGTAATGATACAAAAATTTTGTGGAGCAAGTCTTTATCCAATAACAGAGGCATAAACTCGGGCGAAATCCTTCATTTGATAAATCCTATTGGATCTTGAAAACAAGTGCTGTTCTTGGTTGCTGATTCAAAATGGTGGCCGTAAATTTGCAAGAAAAACTAATGTAAGAATGTACAGCTTTTTTCAGCTAGATAACCTAGTTTTAGAGTAAATTTCTTTTATTTTCTTTGATTGATATATTCTCTACTTCTAAATGGAAAAACAAACCTAGAATGGCTCTATTTCGTTGGCCAGAGGCTCCACATTAGTTGGCCCTTGGCAAGGAAGTTGCTCAACACAACCCCGAGAAACCTGATGAGTGGGAAGCAATAGCTGGGAGACTCAGCAAAGCATTTTCTACGGATTCATATACTGTCGAGCTTAAGGGAAGAGGCTGCCGTGAAAAAATGGATCGGATTTTAACCAAATACAAAGAAGAAGACATGAAAGGTTTAAAGAGGTAAGTTTGCTTTTGGTAGGCTTTTTGATACTCAGAATGGAGTACAATGTTCAGCCCTCTGTCTGGCCCTCTGTTTTTATTAGTCACAATAGGGACTTTAAGATTCAGTACGGCGAGGCTCTGGTACGGCTGATGCAACCGAAAGAGACCGGGCCCACTACGCCGTCTCCCGCCAAACTCAAACTGATTAAGTTTTGTGCAGTACGGCGAAGTCGAACTCGATATAAACAAATAAAACTCTGCTCCAAGTTTTTTTGTTGTACGTATGTTTGTATGTTTGTTTAGAAAAAATGGTCTCTTGGGAAGAATTGAGAGAGCTTAGAATGCTCTATTATGACATGAATGTCCTCGATGACGCCGAATTTCTCTTACTATACGACCTTTACAACCCACAAAACCTGGACTTGCCGTGTGAGTTGTATCCACGTTTCGACCTCGAAAACCTGACCGAAGATGAATGTTTCTCCGAATTTCGGTTCGAGAAAGCTGACATCCCAAGACTTTCTCGGGCTTTACGGATTCCTGCTGTTATAAGTTGTCACCAAGGCACAATTTGTGACGGAACCGAAGGATTGTGTATGCTTTTGAAGCGGTTGTGTTACCCTTGCCGATACAGTGACATGGTCCACTTGTTCGCTAAGCCCGTTCCTGTATTGTGCACGATAACTAATCAAGTTTTAGATTATATTTATCAAGTTCACAGTCATCGCATTCTGCAGTGGAATCATCAGCTGCTAAGCCAAGCCAATCTTGAAAGATTTGCTGAAGTTGTTCACCGAAAAGGAAGCCCACTTAATAACTGTTTTGGTTTTGTTGATGGGACAGTTCGCCCTGTTTGTAGGCCCGGCACTCTTAACCAGAGGTTGCTTTACAATGGACACAAACGTGTCCATGGAATCAAATTTCAGTCTGTTGTTACCCCGAATGGAATGATTGCAAATATGTATGGCCCTGTTGGTAAGTTGCCTTTTCTTTAGAAAATTGAACATGGGGTCAGGGTGAGGACGCAACTGCTAAAGTGGTTTGTTTTTCTCTTTCATCGTGGGAAATTGTATGGAATAAGACTTCCTGGAAACATACAACTGCTTTTTCATGAGAAATTAAAACACCCTCTTATAAAAACATTTCACTCTCATAGCCAAGCTGACTATTTCCAGAGAAAAGCATGTTTCCTTTAATATTTTCAATATTTCATAATACATGAATAAGCAAATGAATAGTTTGATTTTTCCCTGAATTGTCATAGTTTCAAGAAAAATGAACTATTCCTTTGAGACCCTCAATGCTTCAATATTCTTTCAACAAAATGTTATAAGACTTTGGTTTCACTTATCTGACTGAACTTTAAGAGTGCCTCCATGAATTTTGTTGCAGAGGGCAGAAAGCATGATGCAGGTATGCTGGCTGATTCTGACCTATTGCGTGACCTCAATCAGTATGCCTTCAGCCTGGCTGGACAACCACTTTGTATTTACGGGGATCCTGCCTACCCCATTCGTGTACACCTTCAGTGTCCATTTAAAAATGGAGCTTTAACCCCACAGATGGAAGCTTACAATTCTGCTATGAGTAGAGTGAGAACAAGTGTGGAGTGGCTGTTTGGAGACATAATAAGTTACTTCAAGTTTCTGGACTTTAAGAAGAACTTAAAGTTGGGACTGAGTAGTGTGGGAAAAATGTACATTGTTAGTGCTATTCTTAGAAATGGGCTAACATGTCTATATGGAAACACAACCTCAGATTTTTTCCTGTGTGATCCTCTTGACCTTGAAACTTATTTTGCATAAGACCCTTGAATTCATGGAAAATCTCAAAAGTACTTGAATTCAAGGTTATTTATGAAAGCAAAAGCCATATTTTTTGTGCACCCCACCTTGTTCCTCACATACTTAGACTTTCCAGATAGGTGTATCTTCAGAATTGCATATGCCATGACACTATTAACCTTAGCTCTCACTAGGACATAAGCAGAGCCACAAGATTCAAGTTCTCAACAAGGGTGAATCAGCCCGAAGGAAGCACAACCCTAAAATCAATAGTTTTTATATTACTTGCCCCTACATTAGTGCATTTCAGTTACAAAAGGAAAGTGTAAGCACAAGGAGAATGCAATGTCTTATGTTTTTTGTGCTTGTGCCCAAGCCTGAGTCACAATTTAGAGATGTCAAAGTTGGGTATTATTGCAGTTGTGGTTGCTCAACTGGTGTGAACAAGCCCTTACCCCTTGTCCCCACGAAAAGAAAATTGAACTAGTAACACAACAATTTGCATGTCCTATAGGAGAAACATTTTTTTCATTCAATTGTTTGCGTAACACAGCCAGTTAACCTTTTTTTAAAAAAAAGACAAATATAAAATAAAGGCACATTACCTTCCATGCACATCCAAACTGAACCACCTTTCAAATACAGTCCTGTACCTGCCTCCAAAACACAACTTTGCTAATAACAATCATACATGGAGTACGTGATTTCACATCCCTTTTAATCTAACACCTCTTGCTATAAAACTCCAATGCAATGAAAGTGAACTGTTCTTAAAAAAATCCCAGACTCTTTTGAGTCACTCTTTTTGCAAGAGTTTTTCTGAGACAGAGATCAATGCCTGACTTTGCTGTGCCATTAACATCTGCATGTGTTGATTATGTTGTTGCTGTTGAGCTTGCTGTTGAGCTTGCTGTTGGGCCATTGCCTGCAAGACGGATTGCTGCTGAGTGAACATTGTTGTGAACTGAGCAGCTTTTGTCTCTTCTTCTTTTTTCCTTGTCTTAAGCTCTTCCTCTCTTAAAGCCATGTCTGATTTGGCCTTCTCCTGCATAAACTGGAAAGCCTCATTACTGCTTCTCCTGGATTTTCTTTCCTTTGACTCTTGGCCAACTTCAGATTTTCGTTTCTTTGTTTGCCCCATCCGTTCCAAAGCTTGGTTTCTAATATCCTCTGCTGTGGCCTTCTCTTGACCTTTCTTTTCATTAGCTTTTGCAATACCATCTCTTTCTCTCTCTGTTATATCCTCAAGAAGTAAATCAAGCTCATCTTGTTCTGGTACAGAGATTCCAGATGCAGCCAATTCTGTCTTTTCATTTTCTTTGAATCTGCCTTGAATAAGGTTAAATCTCTCCCTGACGGCCCGCTGAGATAAATTAGATTTAAATCTGACAGTTTGGCACCCTCCAAGATTCTTGGCAATTTCATCCCACAGTCGCCCTGCTTCTTTGGTTCCCTTTTTGTGTTTATAAACTTCTAGGGCAAGGACTTCTCGGCAAAGAAGGATATCATGCTCTCTTGTCCATTGCATTGACTTCCTAATAAAAATAATAGAATAGAAATCAAGTGCTCTTGTGAGTAGGAAAAAAGAACAGTAACCTGTGACACTGGAATTTCTGGAAAAATAAAGAATGTCATCATCTGTCTGGGCATTAACCAGCACGACTTCTTTTCAAAATGAGGATTTAATTTTTAACCAAAGCTATTGGGTAAAACTGCAATAAGCATAAAGTTTTCCTCTGCTTAGATGCAAAAGTAGAATGTCTCTTTTAAGTTACAAGTGGAAATGCTGGGTTTGACATTGAGTCTGATACATTGTCAACAATTATGCGTACATTTGTTTTAGCTATACGACTTTTTTTTTTCAGATCAGGAGAAAAACTTCTCTCACGACTTCAAAATATCCTAGAGTTTCCATTAGCTTATATATACTGGCGCCTAGATTTGCGAAAGAGTGCATCTGTAATTTCAAAGCATCCCACTAGAAGGTGAAAAATTGGTTTACCTTATCTTAATCCCTTAAAATAAAAAATGTTCTATGAATGCTAATGTGTTCTAACAAAGTTTTTGTCATTATTCAGGAGCAAATTTCAAGAGAGAGATACTGCCTATCATCATAAAGCTCTGAAAGAGGGGCAAACTCAACAACCAAGTCAAGTGATTTCACTCAGCTGTAAGCTTAAGCTTAAATCGACAGAAAATGAACAAAATGGAAAGGAAAACAGTTTTCTCTTTCAAACCAAGTCATCCTATATTCCAGCAGTCACCCATTCTACACTAAGTTGCATGGAACTTCGCTAAACGTCAGTGTTTTAAAGACTAGAAGTGAGCAAAAGTAAAAACAACTTCTAACTTATAATGCTTGCGATGTGTGCTTGTCTGACTTGTCCATCTTTCGGAACACTTCCAGCAAGTTTTTTTTGCTAAAAGAACGTCATAAAACCCATATTATTTTAAAATATAGTACAAATTAACGTTTTTATGCCCCCTTTCCATTCTAACGATAAAAGATCCGATAAAAATACAATAGTTTACTCACGTAGTGAACACTCCGTCAACTCGCCATGTTTCCCGCATCAGACAGCCGTGCTACGGCGGGAAACCTTGCTCGAACTGTAAGTAGTGACGTCACCGGAAGTAATCTTTCACACTTTTGCCGTACCAGAGCCTCGCCGTAGTGGATCTTAAAGTCTCTAATAACAAAATGTACGACAAGTCCATATGTTTTTTCTTGTATTGCCTCTCTTTTTAATAATCAGTGCTTGCTCTTTTGATGCTTAAATGGCAAAATGTACAATCTATCACGAAAATAAATTTTCATGTAAAACACGATTGATATTTATGCTGACGACACAACTATTAGCTACTCCACCCATTATACGACGGCTCCTAATGATATCCCGGTCGGCCTTCAGACGGATATTGATGAAATCTTAAATTGGTCAGCTGACAACAGAATGATCCTTAATGAAACCAAAACCAAATCTATGCTTGTCACTGGTAAACGGTTAGCAAAGAAAATGGAACAGTCCACCCTGCAGTTAAACGTTAATTCTACTGAACTTGAACGAGTGAACTCGCATAAACTATTAGGTGTCACGATTGACAGCCAGCTTACTTTCGACCAACATTTCGAAAATCTATGCACGAAGTTATCGCAGAGAATTGCCGTGCTGCGAAAAATAAGACGCTTTTTGCCCATTGATCAAAGGAAACTTTATTATAATGCTATGATCAAGCAGACAATACTTTATGCATCAACCGTATGGACATCTTGTTCTGCTGAGAATTTGCAGAAAGTCTTTAAACTTCAGAAACGCGCGGCACGTGTAATTCTCGGAGCTGACACTAAAGCGAATAGCGTACAACTGTTTAGGAAATTGGATTGTGTTCCATTCTTTCATGAGGCAAAAGTAAATAGGTCACTAATGGTGTACAAACGATTGTCTGGGGACTGTCCACCTTATATGTCCCAAATGCTCGTAAGAAATGCAGACATAAATGAAAGATCAAGCAGACATGGACAACTAAACCTCGTCTGTCCCCGATTCAAACGGGAGTCAGAGGGAGGTAGGTCTTTCACAGTATCGACCTCACGCCTCTGGAATACCTTACCACTGGACATAAGAATGAAACCTACTATCAAATGTTTTAAGAAGGCCATGTTAGATTTTTTTAAGAATAGTTATAAACGATTAGAACATTTTATCTTATAGTTTTTATAAACTTTGTAATTTTAGATTTTTAGCTCTTGATCTTTTTCCATAATTGATTAGTTTTTAATCTTTTTCAATAATTATTTGTAATATATTTTAAGAGGGCCACTGGTTTGTCAGTTTTATACTGTTATGTGTTTTACCCTCTTTAAATAAAGTTGATTATTATTATTATTATGATAGCCTTCAGGTTTAAGCTTACAATTTGATAGTGCCATGGAGTATAAAACCAAATTGAGATTTTGACTCTGGCTTTCATTTGTTCATTTAACTTAATTTAAGGCAAATCCAATCCTTTATTATAATTTTACAATTTACAACTTTTACAGTTTTCCTCATTAGCTCCTCCCTCCTCATTTCGGTTTTAAACAGCACTGGTTTTGCATTTATGTCAAGATGTTTAAATGTCTTTTATTTTGGATTTGGGATACCTGGTTTGTAATGGGTTTAGGGAGGTCTTGGATACAAGCAGTTAAGGTCCTTCCACCGACTACTTAATTCTATTAGATGACAATACAGAAATACTTATCAACAGAACTTTGTCAGACTTCGCAGACAGCTACTTTTTGGGGACAGCCATCCACGTCAAAGCACTCTGACCATACTGATCAAACATGCTACAATGTGACTATGTTATGATGATTATTATTGTTAGTTGTGTTTTTGAAGATCGGGCACAGAGGAAGAATTCACTGAGATACAGCAGTTATGTGAGGATATCTTAGTATATAGAAGGGATATTGTAGAGATGCAAAAGATAGAAAAGGAATCAAGAAAGAAAAGGGAGCAGGAAGATAAAAGGAAAGGGGAGGAGATGCGACAGACAGGTGTGGAAAGACTAGCAAGTTAATTTCAAATTCAATTTTATTTTTTCCAAACAAGCATGGGTTTATGGTGGTGAGATCCATCAGGACCACAACTCACTTTGTGTTATTTTTCTTTTGCTGTTTTATACAGTTTTTACCCAATTTTCTGAAAGCGCATGTTTTACTTGGTGGCTCATGATGTGTTGTGATTGAGCACCATATAATTTAAGTGTCTAATTTTTTACTTGACAGTTTGTAGTGTGAACCAGTTTAAATAGAACCCATTGCTTTCATTTTAGAGTGCCGTAGTGATGCTGGCACATGAGGTGGTGCCACGCGCGATGTGTCTAGTAGCGGGTCACATGAAGAATCTCCTACAAAAGGTAACATTTGCGAAATCTAACAAACTACTATTCCAACTTCTCTGACCAATTGGTTACCATAAATGTATGAAGTTGATTTTCTCTTCAACTGGGACCACGAAAAGGAAAGTGATGTTTTTCGTAATGGACAAAATGTTTGATGAAATCCATATTATATATACATATACTGTATACGAGGGAAACCCTAACCCTGTACACCCCAAATAATCATACTTAAATAGAATAAATGTTTGAAAAGAAAATTGGCCGCTCAGGGCAAATTTTCTTTTCAAACATTTATTCTATTTATATATATATATATATATATATATATATATATATATATATATATATATAAATATTATGAGAGGAAAAAAGGACGTAACTACATTTCCCGACAAGCCTGTTTCGTGAATCGCTTCACTCTTCAGGGGTTTAATGAAAGAATATTCATGTGACTATCGTTTATATACTAGGCAGATTTGCATAATGCGCGGTAAAATTAAAAACTTTAAAGTTCAGTTGTTGCGTAGCAACGCTTTGTTTCTGTGTCGGCATGAAGATACGAGTTCGTTACGCTTATTTAGTGATGAGAGGTCGGGTCGGTAAATTATCAGGAATTTTTCTTTTAGGCAGAGGTTGCATCTTTTATTGGAGCTGTTGTAGGGAGAGTTAGATGATAAGATGCGCCATGAGATAGAATAGTCAATGTTGTCGTTCTTGAGTGTCCAGATGTGTTTGCTAAGTTCGGTAGAGTTTTTGTGCTTGGTGTGGCGGAATGATGCGGTGTGATTTCTGTGTCTTGTTTTGAAGTCGGTTCAAAACAAGAAATCAAGACACAGAAATCACACCGTTAGATAAGGATATACTGGTGGTAGATTGGTCTAGGGAAAAGGGGTAATAGATAGAGGTAGGGGAGATAGAGAAGGGGGAGTCGAGTAGAACACGAAAAAGGGGAGAGAAATAGTCCCAGACTTTCACAACTCTGGGACATCCCAAGAAACAGTGTTCAATAGTTTCTGGTTTACCGCAGATCGCGCATTTGTCATTATTGATGTATCCCCAAGACTTTATGAGATATCTTACGCGGATCATTCTATGGATCAATAGCCAAATTAGATCGTTCTTCTTGTTCTCAATTAGCTTTAGGCGAGACTTGCGCCACACCCAGGCCCAACGATTGATGGGGCGGTCCATAGCAGACGCCCAAAAACCGGAGCACCGGGGTGCAACGCAGACGGGGTCAAGCAACAAAAGATATAAATTCTTACTGGTGAGTAAATCAGGTAAGGCACCAGTTTTCTGATGCAAGGTACGGAAATTATCTAAACAAAGCCGGTAGTAATTGGAAGGAAGGAAGGAAGAGGGGCCAGAATTTGTGGGAAAAGAAAAACGGGGATCTAGAATAGTTAGCTTATGTCCTAAAAAATATCGAGCTAGGTAATGCCATTTGGATGTGCCAAAGTCATCTCTTAAACTGGAAAAAACAGAAAGGCGCAGGCTAGCGCACTTAGCTTTAAAATTAACGACGTTGAGGCCCCCAGAGGATGGGGGCGCACAACAGCGATCGCGACTTACATTTTCCATTTTTCCTTTCCAGATAAAAGGCCAAATGATCGACTTAAAGCTATCGTGCACCCAACGGGGTGGGGGGATGACTTTAGCAACGTGCCATAAACGGCTTGCGCCTAAAGTGTTTACAATTAAGGTTCTACCGATAAAAGACAGGTCTCTTTGTTTCCAAAGAGTTAGAACCGAACTTAGTTTGTCTAATTTGGCCCGCCAATTGTCGTCGTCGACATTGACGAGGCCGTTTGAGAAGTAAACACCAAGCACTCTCATTTTAGTGACCCATTTGAGGCCATAGGGAGATTCAATTCTAGTTCGCCATTTTCCTAACCACATTGCTTCAGATTTGGACGTGTTCAGTTTAGCGCCAGATCCTTGTTCAAATTTTGATACGACTCGGAGAAGTGAAGAAAGAGATCTTTCGGATTTTAAGATGCAAGTAGCATCGTCAGCGTACTGGGATATTTTATATTGAAGGCCCCCTGCTCCGGGGAGCAGGAAACCTTCAATATCTTTACAATTACGGATTTGCGTTGATAATACTTCTGAAACTAGCACATAAAGGAGAGGAGATAATGGGCATCCTTGTCTCACCCCTCTTCTTAAGTGGACAGGGGGGGACAGGGAGCCATTAACAATGATTCTAGAGAAGGCTTTAGAATAAAATAGTTCGACCCACCCACAAAAGGAGGGGCCGAAACCAAATTTACGCAATACTCTCATCATGAATTCGTGGTCAACTCGGTCAAAAGCTTTTTCTTTATCTAAGGAAATGAGAATACCTGGTTCATTAGTTTTGTCAATCATGTCAAGGGCATCACGAAGTAAGGCCAAATTTGAGAAGATAGTGCGGCCGACCACGCCGCACGTTTGGTCTGAATGCACGATGGAGTTCATGACTTTTTTCAATCGTTCAGTGATGATTTTAGATGCTAACTTGTAGTCAGTGTTTAACAAGGAAATTGGGCGCCAATTTTTTGCGAGGCGTCGATCATCTTTTTTGTGGATGAGTCGTAGGAGGCCCTCGTACTGGCTATCCGCGAGGGAGCCAGCAAGAAAGGCCTCGTTCAAAACAGAAAGGAGAGATTCGCTCAAATCGTTCCAAAAACACGAGTAAAATTCTGTTGGGAGACCATCAGAACCGGGTGACTTGCCGGTCTGAAGGCCTTCCAATGCAGTAAGTAATTCTTTATTAGAAAAAGGGCCTTCACATAGATTGCGCTCATAATCAGTCAGTGAAAATTCGAGGTCGTCAATTATTTCAGTTTGAATTCGCATATCAAGAGGATCTTTGGTGAATAAATTCTTGTAGAAATTGGTTAAAATTCTTTCAAGATCATTTTGAGAATTTCTGAGAACACCGTTCTCGTCAAAAAAAGATTCAAAACTATTCATGTCAGCTCGTTTTTTCTCCAGACGGAAGAAATAGCGTGTTGGTTTCTCGCCTTCTTCGAACCATTGTGCTCGGGAGCGGACTTTAGCTCCTTCGGCTTCTTTCGAGATTAGAGAGGACAATTGGCTTTCCAAATCGCTAATTACACCTGGGTTATTTAAGCGATTAGAATGTAAAGCGTTTTTAGCATGGGTTAATTGCTTAGTAATTAGGATTCTTTTGGCATTTGCTGTTCTCTGTTTACGGATACAGTATGAAATACTTGTTTTGCGGATTTCAATTTTTAGAGCATCCCACCATTCGCGAAGGGAGGCGAATTCGGGGATTTTAAGCTTAAAGTTGTTAATCGATTTTGACATAATGTTTTTAAATTCTACATCTGAGAGTAAAGAGCTGTTGAACTTCCAAATTCTAGGACCGTGATTAGAAGGGTTAGTCGTTAGTTCAATTTTTACAAAGTCATGATCGGATAGGTCGTATACGCATGGAAGAATATTACATTTCGTTACTAGGGTTAAGCCTTTAGCGACGAGAAAGCGGTCAATTCTAGATGCCTGGGTATGGTCTTTGTTAGACCAGGTGAAAGTTACTTTGCGCGGGTTGTTTTTGCGCCAAATGTCTGTAAGTGAGAAGTCAGCACAAAGGGATCGGAGAAGTTTTTGATCAGACAATAGGATGGCGGAACAATTTAATTTATCTAGGACATTGTCTACACAATTAAAGTCTCCCCCGATCACTAGATCCCCTTGGGGGAGAAAGTAATTGTGCAGACAAGAGAAAAAACTTTTACGATCCGAAATAGTATTGGGAGAGTAAATGTTTACTAAATTTAGTTTAGAATTATAGTACTCAATGAGTAAGCTCAATATTCTTCCTTCGGAATCGGTCAAAAAACGGATAATTTTGCCTGGGAAGTTTAGAGAAAAGAGGATGGCAACACCGGCAGACCTGCCAGTCCCGAAGGACCACAGACATTTGCCGCGCCAGAGTATTTCGAATTCCTCCGCTTGTTTTTTGCATGAGACATGTGTTTCTTGTAAAAGGATTATGTCACAGTTTGAATAATTTAATTCTTGAATAATTTTTCGACTTTTACTGGAGGACCCGAGTCCTCGCACATTTAGAGAAATTATTTTAAGCTTACTCATTGAATATAAATAAAAAATTAATATCTGTACCGCCTTCTCCTGGGTTTAGCTCTCTCCCATCCATCATCATCAGTTTCGGAGCCAGAGTAGTCACGGCGGGAAGATCTATCGCGGTCATCGCGGCCGCGATAATAATCTCGATCGTTTCTATCTCTCTCTCTTCTGTCGTCTCTCCGGTCATCTCTTCGTTCTTCTCGATCGTCCCTCCTCGCTCGTCTCTTCGTTCTCTTGGTCGTTCTCTTCTACCTTCGTCGCGTTGTTGTTCTCGTTGTTTCTCTTGATCTTGTTGTTTCTGTTGTTCTTGCTGTTTCTGCTTTTCTAGTAATTTCTGTTGTTCTTCTTGTTGTCGCTGTTGTTCTCTCTGTTGTTGTAGTTTTTTCTGCCCTTCTTCTCTTTCCTTGGCGCGCTGGGCTCGCTCTTGTTTCTTTTCCTCTTCAGTTTTAGGTGGCGTTGGCTCACTATCGACGTTCGCGCTGAAGAGCAGGAAGGGGCATTGAGGCATGGAATGGTTGTCCGCTAAACAAACGGAACATCTTGGCGAGTCTTTACATTCTTGAGCTCGATGCCCAGGGCATTCACAATTAAAACAACGGACTGCAGAGCAGTCTTTGGCCATGTGGTCAGTAGCTCCACAATTCCGGCAAGCTTTTGGCTGATTTGGGTACCATATTTTAATAGGTTCACCAGCTATGTTGATGTTGGCAGGGATAGTTCGATGTAGCGCCATTCGAGCCGTTCTTACTCCATTCTCGATATGTTGTGCAATTTTGTCGCGCCGAAATGAAAGGACACGACCGTAGTGGCTGAGTCGGCCAATCACGGCAGTGTCGGGTAGTTCAGCGGGGGCTTCATGGATCTTGACGAGGACCAAACGATTTTCGCAGTCGCCCAAGAACACTTTGAGACCGGCAATCACGACAAAAGGTGTTTCAAGAGCGGCTTCTTTAGCTGCACGGCTCTTAAAAGTCACGATCCAAGATCTATTGGACGCCTTTCTCTGGATTCCGGTGATAGCGTCAATATCGATTTCTGCCGCGTCAAAAGCTTCGAGAATTATTTGCGATGTGACGATTGTATCAACGCTAAAATAAATAGAGCGATCCTTCGTGATTTTACTTTGACTAGGAGCATTCAAAAAAGGCACGGCCTTAAATTTCACACCCTTATTTTCCAGATTTTTCAGTACCTCAGGGATTTCGATTTCCACGTCTGCGTCCCAGGACTGTGAACCTTCTACCACGCTTGCGTCTACGACGTCTCCTGGATTCGCTGTCGAGTTATCGGTAGTAAACTGGCTGATATTTTCACTTTCCTGGCTGTCCATGTTGACCAATTGCTGCAAAAGCAAGAAAAATAAACTTTTCATAAGCCTTTTAACCTTACTCAAGAGGCCGAGAAGCTTATAACTGTTTCGGCCTTCTGGGCCTCATCAGTGCAGTGCTAATCCTAGGATGGGGGAGAACCGAGACGGTCACCCCAAACGACCCAACCTTTGTGGTATCGTCTAAGCCATGCCAGAGTGCTCAAACTAGAGTAAACCAGCGAGCATGCGCATATATATATATATATAAATAGAATAAATGTATATGTACATGTATATATACACATACATACATATACATATATACACAGACATACATATACGTATAACCCTATTTGATTGAGAGTTTGCCTGAAGAGCTTGACTGCTCATCTAGGGGGCTCAGTAGATCCATAATTTTAACGTGGTTGCTCAGTTTTCTGCCACATTATGATTAAATATTTCCATCTCCTTCCCCAGCCCTGGGGGGAGAGGGAGGCTGGAGGCTTTGGTTGATCTTTTAAAAAAATAAATACAACACTTTATCTTTATTTCTTTTGAAAATTATTTCTTCAGGAACCAAAAGGAAAGTTGCCAGGTCAAGCAGAAAGTCAGCAATTGAAATGCTGTCTGAAAAGTACAAAGAGAAGGCAAAACTGAAAGAAAAAGAGGTGGAAGTGAGAAAGATGGAGCTGGATCTTCAGAAACAAAAGTATGAAGATGAAGCTGAAGAAAGGAAGCTCTTAATCTCCATGCTTCGAGGACAACTGAAAAAATAAATCATTTTATCTTCAGTTGCTCTTAAAACATTGACAACATAAACTTTTACTTTTGCTTCATATTCATACTTTTATTTTCTTTTCCTCCAATGAACACAAGTTATGTCAAGGGTGTCAATAAAGTGAAACAAAAATTTCATATCCTCTTGTTTTATTTCACTCCTGTTGCTATTCATATAAATAAAATAATTATATGAAGAAAGACCAAGTAAACATGGTCATCGATTAGATAGATAGGTTTCCCGGGATGGCAGGGCTTTCAATAAGATTTTAAGTAGGTGTCTGCCCATATAATAGTAGGCGGCTGTGACTATCATTTCTAGGGGGTCTGGAGGCATGCCCCCCCAGAAATATTTGAAATTTAGAAGCTTGGAAATGCGATTTCCAACGTTCTTGGCATGATTTTGCTTTGAAAGTTATCAAATATTCTGATGATACCTCAATACGACTTCAGGTGGTTAACCTTTTAATTGGCAGATTTCTGTATGTTTTTTAAGAGCTTTTGCAAATATGTAAGGTACTTGAGTTTGGCAGGAGTGCTTGTCATGTGACTTGCCAAGGCCCAACCTGCAACCCTACCCTTAAATTTACAACGAACATCATGATATAACGCAGTGTGGCCGTAAAGCTATGAGAACGCTGTCTTTCAAATGAAAGTATAGCTAATTTCTTCATCAAAATCTTCACAAACTTCTTCCTACTGAAAAAAATTTTGATGATTACACTAGCCACTAGTTCAATAGTAATTTATACTTTGAATTTTGATTTCTGTACTGTTTCTGGCAGTTCTAATTGTAGCTTTTTTGACCGTTTTGAAAATAAAATGAAACCTGCAACTGTTCAGTCTGAATCTGACTCAAAGTCTGAGTCATAGATTGAGCGTCATCCATATGATCTGAGATATCGGAAAGTTTAAGAGCGCTGATTATTGAATCAACTTTCTCCAAATCTTCAACTCCAATCACATTTCCCATTGTATTCATCCAGTGCTAGTGGTGGCAGCATATCAACTTGGACAGCAGCATTAGAAACTGTTGGGCAGTTATTGGAAGTGGCACTTGGAGGGATTGATTTAGCAATTTTTCTACGAGCTTTCACGTGCCACTCTCACTGCTTTCTTGATCAGGCTTTCACACTCCTGTACTTCTGGCCCATTGATTGTAATGTGCATCAATGATTCCAACATATCACCTTTCAGAGAGCTTCTCAGCCTTGTTTTCAGCCGTTTGACTGCCGATGCCCCTCGCTCCGGCCAGGCGTTACTTACGGGCAGAGACATGCATACTTCGGCAAGACGAAGAAGCTCCGGCACAAAATGTCTGTAAGTCGATTGATTGGAAAGCATGTGATTTAAAAGCCAATCTGTAGGTGTTTGGGATGTCAGTTCTTTGTTCTTTAGTGGCTTAACAACATCTGCTGGCACTTCACTCTTGAGTTTTAAGATGCCGTACTTGAACTTCCGCCACTCACAAATCAATTCCTCTGTATTCTGGACCTTTGATTCTCCAGTCTCCAGCTGATACAGATATTCTGCAAGGATCTTGATCTATTTGTCTCCATACTCACTAAAGCTCTGATCAGACTTGGGTGGCACTACAATTGGATCAAAGATTTTGAAAGCACTCAGAATGGGAACGCTACCCTTGAAACGGTAAGCAATATTGTCTCGCAGAGCATGGTCATACTTTGAAGTCAGGTTCCTGGGAAGCGTCTCATGGTGTGCTTTTAGAGGAGTCATTCCACTGTAGTGCAGTCTGCCGTCTTCAGCAAGATCTCAAACATTCCAGAGGTGATTGTTTTTCGGCCACGCTTTTCAGTTCCTCTAAAATAAACTCTACAGCAGGTGATATGACAGCAAAGGATATGTTTCCTTTCTGAAAGGCTCGGCTGAGATGACTCAGAATTGGCAGGACTTCGTGAAGTAAATACACTGCTCCAAGGAATTTCTTCGACTTGATTTCAGTGATCAAGTTTATTGCAACAGGATCACTATCATTGCTGTAGATTTGCAAAGTTTGGATCAAAGGCACAAAGTGAAGAAAAATACCATCAACGGTGCTCTCTGTAGATAGTCATCTTGTTCAGGTAGCCTTCTCAACGCGCTTTACAACCCTTTTCTTTGCAAAATGTGAAATATGTAACTCTGCTGAAGCAATAACGGCTTTCGCGTATGCTGCTGTGTGCTTTCCCGAGTTGATGAAGAAAGACCATAATCGAATCAAAACCTTTTCAACAGTCTTGATATATGAAATGTGGTCATTTGCATCCCCACATGTAAGGGCCAATCTATGGCAGATACAATGAACATTCAACGACATCTTAGTTTCTCTCTTAAGCTTAGCAGCAACACCATTTTCCTTTCCCACCATTACAGATGCACCATCAGTTGACAAACCGGATAGTTTATTGATATCTAGGTCACAATCTGACAGCTGTTTCACAACGACTGACTTGATGGTTTCTGCACTGGCAGAAGTTGAGCTCTCTAAAATTTCATTCACAGCAAGGAAATGTGTTTTCACTTCATAGGTATCTTGGTCAACATATCTGATGAATGACACAAGCTGCTCTCTATAGGCAATATCCATGACTTCATCAATCAAGAGATCCATGAAGCTGGCTTGCTGTGCCTTCTTCACAACCTCAGATTTTACCATCTCTCCCATCAAAAGAAACATTTCTCTCACTGATCCTCCTGAGCGATGCTGAAAGAATTTCATATTTGATAATCCCATTCTCTCTATGACTTCCAAAAGACTGGTAAACTTTGTGTTCGTGATTTCTTCTTTCGCTATCCAGTAAAGAGTCAAGAATGCATTGAAATATACATCTTCCTTTGATTTTTCTCTTCAAACTCTTTCTGGAAGACAGAAACACGACTTAAAAAGTTCTGCACTTACGGTAGCTTTATGTTGTTGTGAAGTTGTGTTCTTCAACGGTCTTGTGTTTAAAGCGGACAGCAGGTTCAGGGTTAAACTTTTTGCTCTTGTTTTGAAGATTCGTTGCGTCGTGTTTTCTACACAAAAGACAAAACATTCCCCTACCTTCTACATAAACTAACCAGTTCAAACCCGTCTTTTCGTAGAAAGAGAGTTTTTTTGTCGAGGATGCATTGTTGCTGGAAGCGATCTTTTTGGCTTCTTGCTCGTAATCGATTCATTCAGTTTCACTTTGAGTGACGGAACTGCATCTGCTCCCTTGACATGTGTAAAAACTGTGACAGTGCACGGATTTGTCGACTGAATTTCCAAATGATGCCTGAATAAAGTATTTCATTTCTTCGGCTAATGACCCTCTGTCTGGCTCAGGAGTCTCGGATGATTGCGGAGATGACGAGGCATGATCTATGTCTTCAGATATACTTTCAGTTGGCTTGAATGGCGAAGATTCATCTGAATCATTGCAATGGGTCGCTTTGTTTTCTGCAATTTATATTCTTAACTAAGCGAAAAACGACACAATGGGTTTATGAGAAAACGAATGCAAAGTCAAAATTTATTCGAAATTCCTGTTCCGGTTCGTGGTTTCTTTATAAAGAATGCAAACCATTCACTCTGTCCGAGGCTGCGCTTGGCCGCCATCTTTGTTTAACCAACCACGTGATAATAGTTTGGGAGCGAGGTTAATTTTTATTAGGATACGGCTGAAGATGGCTAAGCGTTTCTGAATCAGTTCTGATCCGTCGCGGTACAGAAATCGTGTTGATATATACTTTCTTCTAAAACTCTCAAGGCAAGTGTGCGCTATATTTTATCAGATTTATTTGAATTGAAAAATGGGTAGGCTATAAAAATTTTAAGAGTTATATTTTTGAAGTATTTGTTGACAAACATGGCTAAGTAGCCGGTGACTCGGTCTAAATCAAAATAAGTGGTTGTCTGTGACCCATATAAACAGGTGTGACAATTGATAACAATACATGCAACTAAATAATATTTACCCACAGGCCGGAAAAGGATCTTTAAGTCCTTTTCAAAGTCTAAATAAGCAAAATTTTGGCAGCTTCTGCCTAAACCCCATTCGACACACGTCCGAACTTTGCTCATTCTTGAATTGAATTCCTGCTCATCATCTGTAAGGTGTGCTTGACGGAATGGAGCAATAATGTTCTGAGTAATGCCATAGGTAGGATCTCCAAAAATAGCGTATAGCTCTCCATTGGGTTGAACAATACGACGCAGTTTAGCTGACGGGCCACTCACCCCAAGCATGAAGGCATCGTGTCGGCGACCCTCTATTGGACCAAACATATGGGCTATCATGCCATTTGGGGCTTGAACAAACTAAAGAGTAAATGAAACAAATATTTGTAAATGAAATATAGAGTTGTATTACAACATCCTATATATTGTTCCTGGCTGAAGTTGAGGTCATTTTGCTTGGCTTGGTAAATTGGTTTGTGATGAAATTTTGTGGGCCGAGGCCAGGAACGTGTTCGATAATTGAGTCAGTTTGCTAGACATAACGTCTCGTAGTCACGTTCGACGCACTAAAAACTACTATAAAACGAATACAAGAATTGTAAAAACGTGTAAAATGGTATATAAAAGTCACTTGTAAAAATGTAGCGGAATTCCAAATCGATTTCGATCAATTACGATCCTCATCAGTAGTACTCCGCCATGTTTAAAATACTCATAAATAATTGTTCATATAAGTGACTCTGAAATGTCCACACTTCTTCCAGGCTTCATGTAAGCGGTCATGATGTATCAATCACAGCTCGTGGGATTTGAAAAAAGTTCCATTCGTTCTTGGAGTTCATAAGCGAGTCTTCGTTCACATTATTTATCCTCACTCCTTCAGTTATTTGTCTCAGCATCGCGTCATTGTGATAAACCCCCGTCACATCCATTCGGAACTGCTTTACCTCTCTATTGTGTTTCTCTTTACAGTGTTTCCACAATGCAGATCGTTCTTCCTTATTGTTAAGTGATTTCGTATGCTCTTTCCCTCTGGTATACGCGCTCCTGGCTGTTTCCCCTACGTATACGCTGTTACACTGGATACACTTAATCTCATACGTCACACTTTCTCTATCACACGGTCCTTTTCCACCTGTGCTACACACTGGGCAGTCTTCTCGTCCACACTGTCGCGGTTTAAATGGGTCGGACTTTTGGAGTAGTCGTTTAATGGCGATTCCGGCTTTCTCCACCACTTTAATATTGAAACCTTGCTGCTTTATTTCTGTCTGGTATTCCTTCCGTAACCGTGAGTTGGGCGTAGCTGGTACAAAAATTACTGATTCATTCCCGCCGCGTTTGTACCAGTTGGATTTCCTTTCGCTCTTTTCCTTTTCTCGTTCCACCTTTCTCCACTCCTTGGGTCGATGTAACGGTCTTTCTCCTTTTCGCTCAGCTCTTTGTCTCGCTCTAAAAGCTTTGAGGGCCGAATCTACAACCTCATATCTGAATTTCTTGCTGTACCCCGAGTATTGCATTCGAGAATGCAATACTCGGGGTACAGCAAGAAATTCAGATATGAGGTTGTAGATTCGGCCCTCAAAGCTTTTAGAGCGAGACAAAGAGCTGAGCGAAAAGGAGAAAGACCGTTACATCGACCCAAGGAGTGGAGAAAGGTGGAACGAGAAAAGGAAAAGAGCGAAAGGAAATCCAACTGGTACAAACGCGGCGGGAATGAATCAGTAATTTTTGTACCAGCTACGCCCAACTCACGGTTACGGAAGGAATACCAGACAGAAATAAAGCAGCAAGGTTTCAATATTAAAGTGGTGGAGAAAGCCGGAATCGCCATTAAACGACTACTCCAAAAGTCCGACCCATTTAAACCGCGACAGTGTGGACGAGAAGACTGCCCAGTGTGTAGCACAGGTGGAAAAGGACCGTGTGATAGAGAAAGTGTGACGTATGAGATTAAGTGTATCCAGTGTAACAGCGTATACGTAGGGGAAACAGCCAGGAGCGCGTATACCAGAGGGAAAGAGCATACGAAATCACTTAACAATAAGGAAGAACGATCTGCATTGTGGAAACACTGTAAAGAGAAACACAATAGAGAGGTAAAGCAGTTCCGAATGGATGTGACGGGGGTTTATCACAATGACGCGATGCTGAGACAAATAACTGAAGGAGTGAGGATAAATAATGTGAACGAAGACTCGCTTATGAACTCCAAGAACGAATGGAACTTTTTTCAAATCCCACGAGCTGTGATTGATACATCATGACCGCTTACATGAAGCCTGGAAGAAGTGTGGACATTTCAGAGTCACTTATATGAACAATTATTTATGAGTATTTTAAACATGGCGGAGTACTACTGATGAGGATCGTAATTGATCGAAATCGATTTGGAATTCCGCTACATTTTTACAAGTGACTTTTATATACCATTTTACACGTTTTTACAATTCTTGTATTCGTTTTATAGTAGTTTTTAGTGCGTCGAACGTGACTACGAGACGTTATGTCTAGCAAACTGACTCAATAAATTGGTTTGGAACTAGTGAATTTTAGATTTTTCCAAAGCAACCTTTATTGAATTGGATTTTATACTCTCCTTTTTTATCTACCCTCCTTTACAGATCTTTAAAGAGTACAACCAGATTTATATTTATTTATTACAAAGTCACTCCATTAAATTACAAATAGATGGTAAATTAAATTAATTGTTATTATAAGGAAGTTGTGGAGAAGTAGACAGCCAAAAGTACTAATGCACTGTACCTGGGATGCCCCCAATAATTAAGATGTAAAAAAGCATATTCAAATAAAAAAAAGGTGCTCTAATAATCCTTAACAAGGATAATAATTATTAGATGGGTTTCTTATAGCAAAAGGGAACCCAACCCCTTCCCCTGCATTACTGCTTGGAGTGCCTTCACAGGAGACTCCTTTGTTTTGATATTTTTGTCTGGTCAAGGAAGTTTGCTTTCTTTTGTGCAACACCTTTTATATACCTGAAATTTTAAGCAGTGTGTTCTCTTGTGACCACTGAACATAAGTCGTTGATTACGGACAGGACGAGCGATTGGTCGGGGGGTCCCGTCGATAAAACCCCAACACCCAGTAAGAGGAGCTATTTTTTCATGGACAGTCTCGGCAAAGCCTCAGGATCAAGCCATACCAAGTCAAGACTATCTAAGAGGTGGTGAAATTTGTCATAGATACCACCCACAGTCTGAAATCCATTGAAAGTACAGCAGTGTGAATGTGTATTGTTTTCTTGTGTTTTTTTCTTTTGCTTGTTTTATCATTTTTATTGGGGTGGGTTGTTTGGAACCACATGTGGGAATATCACTTTAATGACTCTAACTGCAAAGAGAGTGGGGAGCAGGGTTGGTGCAGTGGTGAGAGCACTCGCTTTCCACCAATGTGGCCCAGGTTCAATTCCTGGACTTGGCATCATAATTGGGCAGAGTTTTATGGTTTTCTTTCTACTCTGCTCTGAGAGGTTTTTCTCCAGGTACTTTGGTTTTCCCCTCTCCCTAAAAACCCACATTTGATTTGACTTCATTTGTGACTAGGGATTTGATAATTAGATTTGTAATTTGAATTGTGATGTGCCGATGAAAATGAATTATCATATTGATATCTGTGCAATATAAGTTAATAAATATTATTATTATTATTATTATCAGTGAAGAGTTATTCCAATGAATATGATGAGTTGAATGTTTCCCTCTAAAAGCAAAAATCAAGAAAACAAACACAAAATGTACTGTAATACTCTGTACACCTCCTAGTCAAATTCAAGAATGGTAAAGTGAAAGGGGAATACAGGCAACTTCTACAGGGATGATGAATGAACAAAGCAACATTTTTACCTTGTTAAATATCAAGCTCAGTTCTGATACCGTTCGGCCGAAAACAGGAACCAGATCACATCATCAATTAGGGTATGTCAATCTTCTTAAAAGAATCATCAGTGCCTCCATCCCGGTAGCATTAGTCCCGTGACTGCAAATGTAATTGGCTGGCAGTGGTAAAGTATCCCAGAGCTTTTCCATATCTCGTTTTGAAAATCTGAGATTGAGGGTGAGCATTTTTAGCTTACAGAACTTGCTGAAGTCAGGTTTACAAGTACAAAAACTTAGCCGTTCAAGAAAAGACCAAAAGCAATGAATGTGTACCTAAAATGGCCTCGCACTGAACATCAGGTATATCCTGGAGATTAATATGGGCTAGTTTGCATCGTCTTGTTGTGGAAACATGAATTCCAGCAAAAGTTCATCCAAGTCATCTTCGCTGCCACTTGAGTCATCACTGCTGTCTTGCCACAGCATCACGTCGACGATATCATCAAAGTTTTTCCTGATGGACACAATGTTTGATGCCAAAAATTTGTTTTCCAATGCATAAAACTAATACTAAAATCACACTTGTCGGAAAATGTTAGGAGTTGTGACAAACAAATAGACACTAACCTTGCAGCTGCCGCCATTTTGGATTTTATAACCCAGAATCCACTTCTTTAATCAACCGCCAATCTAATAATAATAATAATGTTTATTTCTTGTATTGCGCAGTCTAACATGCAATAAAAGATATGATCGAATGCGCATTACAACATTAAAAATCTTACAGCAATGAGGCTAATCCTAATAATGGTAGTAATAATAATAATTTAAAAATTTCGGAAAAACAATAAAGGTAAAATATGAATTAATAAAAGAACTAATAGAAAGCTAAAATAAAAAAAAGTGTGTCTTTAGTAAAACTTTAAAAGTATCCAACGATTGACACTGTCTAATTTCCAGAGGTACTCGGTTCCATACTTTGGGCGCAGCATGTTCGAACGCCCTAACCCCGGGTGTCTTTTTTGTTCTGTAGGTGTTATCGATTAGGAGTATGCCCCGGTGTGATCTCAACTGATACCGCGAACTCACTTTGATTTTTATCAAGTCTGAGAGATATTGTGGTGCGTCGCCGTAGATACATTTGTGAACTAACATTGCTATCTTGAATTCTATCCTGTGGTTGACGGGAAGCCAGCGCAGGTTGATCAGGGACGGTGAGATATGATCATATCTGGATACAGTGCATACCAGTCGAGCTGCCGCGTTTCGTAGGCGTTGCAGCTTGCCAAGATGAACAGCGGGTGTACCATATAGCAGACCGTTGCAGTAGTCTAATCGTGACATTATAATAGCCTGTACAATGGACTTCCTAGTGTCATATGATAGATACTTTCTAATACGCCGGATGTTGTATAGATGGTAATAAATAGCCTGACATGTCCTGTTAATATGTGTGGTCATATTCATGTTTGCATCAAGCCAAACACCAAGATTTCTGACAGAACAGACAGCAGAAACCCTTACCTCACCTACTTGCAAGTCATTTATCGTAACCTTATTTGATTGTGCGCGTGTACCTATAATAAGAAACTCGGTCTTAGCAGCGTTCAGCTGAAGTTTGTCTTGGGCCATCCAGGTTCTTATATCCCTGATGCAAGCTTGTAAGGCATCAACAGCAGCCGCCTCGGTAGCAGAGCCATCTGGCTTAGATGAGATATAGAGCTGTGTATCATCAGCGTGTGTGTGAACATTAGGGAGATGGGATTCAACAACATCGAAGAGCTTAATTGCGTATAGTGTGAAGAGCAAGGTGCCTAAACATGACCCCTGAGGTACCCCTTGAGGCAAATCAAAGTTACTCGAATAGCTCCCGTTAATCAGGATTCGCTGTTTCCTGTTTGATAAATACGAGTGAAACCATTTAAGAGCGGTACCCGTAATTCCATACGTGACGTACAGGCGATTCAACAACGCTTGGTGGTCAATCGTGTCGAATGCTGCTCTCAGATCTAAAAATACCAAAAGAGTAACTCGTTGATTGTCCATTGCAGCTAGTATGTCGTTCTGTATCTTCAATAGGGCAGTCTCTGTGCTGTGACCCAGTCGATAGGCTGACTGGAAGGTGGGATACAAGCCCGACTGAGTAACATGATCAGTCATCTGATCATACACTGCCCTTTCGATTAATTTAGAGAGGTATTGTAGATTACTCACAGGTCTTAAATTGGATAGGGAAGTCTCTTGCTTAGTCTTCTTCGGTCTTGGATCCACGAGGGCCGTTTTCCAATCAAATGGAAAATGTCCCAAGGAAAGGGAAGAATTCTTTCTTTCTTTTCTTTAAAAAATATTAAAGAGGGAGCCCAGCTCGCCATAACGGTTTTCAGTGAGGCCCTCAAAATTAACAATGTATAAAATAAGTAATCACGTAATTAATAAGTAAAAACTCACGGTTGAAATATGAAATATGAAATATCTAAAATATGACATGAACAGAAAATAATAAAATCGATGTGCAAGAGATGACACACTAACGGAACCTATTTAAAATATTTAAGCAATGAGTTTTTAAAATCATCATAGGGTAGACATTTCATGTCTTCTGGGAGGGATTTCCAGTCTGTCAATGAACTATTGAAAGATCTGAGTAGACCCCAGTTTGTGTTTGATCTAACGGATCTAGTAGTTGCCTTGGAGCGCGTGTTATGGCAATGATAGTCTGTGCCTCGAGTAATCATACTGTTTCTTTCACTGTCATTTATAAGTTTATGCATAAAAAGACACCGTTGCATTGATCTTCTGGATGATAGATTGATCCAGTTCATATCAAGAAGTGCTTGAATTGAAGAGGAATGTGTCGCTCGATCCAGTACTAGCTTAGCTGCTTTATTCTGAAGAACTTGAATAGAATCCATCAAAACTTTGTTATTTTTATCACCCCACACGATACTTGCATATTCGAGAACAGGAATGACCATTGTTGACACATGGATCGTCCTTGCATAAACTGGGAGAAGATGCTTGATTCGTTTTAGCACACCTAGTTTCTTTGCTATTTTACTTTGTAGCTGTTCAATATGGTCATGCCAAATAAGATGCTGGTTTATGATCACTCCGAGATACTTAAATCTGGTAACGTTCTCCAGTTGATCATTATTGGCTACAAGGGCTATGTCATTGAATTCACGACATTAGTGATGATGGGGAGAAGCGTATCAGACATGCCGACCACTAAGTTGGTCGGCATAGGATCGAGTTGGCAGCTTTTCTTCCACAGAGTACGTATTGAAATGATCAAGTTTCTTATCCCCTGTAAACACTTTATCCTCAGACACCGCTCCGGGATAAAGAGTACACGCATCAAGCTCAGCCCGAATTTTTGCAATCTTACGGTCAAAAAACCGCCCAATGTCATTGGCTAAGATTGAATTGTCCGTGTATTCTGGAAAACACAACTCGTTCCTCGGAAGTAACAATGATCGAGTAGCCCTGAATAGCTTGCCTTGGTCTTGACTATTGTCGTTAACGAAGTCTGAGTAGAAAGCACGCTTAGCCCGTGTGCTTATATAAGTGACGTGGTTCTTAAGTTTCTTGAATGCCAACAAATCTTCCTGTGATCGTGTTCTTCTCCATCTCCGTTCTGCTTTCGGCGTTGCCTTTTTTCCTCAGCTATCTCACTGGAGTACCAAGGCACCTTGTGCCTAGCCCGCACTGTTTTGGTTTTTAAAGGTGTATGACGATCAAGAACTTGAGAGAGTGTGGTCGTGTAATTCTTTACAAGTAAGTCCGAGTCCAGTGGGGTGCTGGGATTGATAATACCTCGATCACACAGCCCTGTATGTACTACATCATTCGATAGGCTCTCAGCGTCCTGGGATTTAGTTTTCCTAAACTTTACTAAATCGAATTATGTTTGAACGTCCAGCCGCAAACGGGTAACCGCAAACCGCGGTGAGAGGTTCGCGGTAAACTCGGATCTAAAACTCTCTAATGGGGAACGGGTGTACAGCGGTAATCCACCTGAGAATTCAAAATGGCGGAGTAAACGATGCTTACAAACAGTGATGTTATCGCTAGGTCGCCGCTTGCAGCGAAATTAGACGACTCGCTTTTATTTTATTATTGCCCAGGCCAAGCCACGAAGCCTAGTATTCCGAGGCGAGAATTCGAAGTCAACGTTTCTGCAATGGCTGCCACCATTTGTTCTGACTTCTCTCTTTGTTTTACCTTCCTGGAATCTGCATCTTTAGGCAGAGTTTGGGTATGTTGGTTGTTTGCATTGCCCAACAGCATTTTTTGCAGATAAGTAGCAAGGAGGTAATATCTTAGATTAACAGAAATGAGCTAGGAAGCGTAATAAGCAGCCTAGTTATTAAAATTATTACATGCAGATATCTGCTTACCTTACCGAAAAATAACATCAGGAACATATCTTTGTATCGACCCATAAACTTCGCCATTGTGTCCCACTATAGAAATGCACCAGCATACAGAGTTACATAACTAAGCTTCTAGCTTGCAATCTAACCTGGAAATTAGTTGACCATGGTACGCGTTCTAAATCACCGTCAGAGTCGTAACTATGTGTAAAGGAGAAGACAAGGAAAACCTCAGTTGCACAGAAGGGTAAACGAGAGTTCTTTTTCAACCCCCAGTTTCCTTGCTGAAACTCCTCATAAACCTCGGGATCTGATTTACTTAACATCTGCATATCTACTGAGTACACTGGAACCATTCGAGCGTAGTTGATCATGTCATGCGCGAAGAAGTAGTTAGTGAATGTCTCGAGAGACTGCAAATGCGGTGCCCAGTTTCCCGTTCGAACTTCCGTGTGAATTGCATCCTTACCATCTACATTCTCTGGGCCATTACTATATGTAGTTCGCCGGAGCGTAAAATTATATGCTTTAATTCCTGGCGAGCCATTTACAACTTCTTCGCAGGTTGATAGAGCCCCATATCGAGTGAAATAACCGTCTTCAAAGGACTCTAACCTTGACATTGAAAATTGACATGGATACTTCGCGTACTTAGTTGTTTTGTTTTTCAGAGCTAATTCAGTTTTTTTAGCTTTCTTTGACGCAAATTTGTCAACCTTTGTTTGCGGTTAATTAAACAAGTTCAATACATGTATTTTTTACGGAGTTGGACTCAGCCTCTTTTTGTAAACTGACTTTTTTACAACATAACAAAACCAGTAAAATTACCGTATACTTGAAAATAGCCATTTGTAATAAGATAGAAATGTAACTGTTTTGCATTTGGCATCTACCCAGGAAATACCTTTCCTTCGCTCTCTTAATTAAGCATTCCAGTGTGAACACAACCTTTGTAGCACGATCGGTGCCATGAGGCATGTTTTGATGCAAGTTCCTGCGCCGAAATACTTTGCAGCTTTCGCCATGTTTTAGAATAAGTCAACTTACCATACAAATGAATAAAGGCTGATAGTTTCTAAAGAAACTGTTTGGTGCTGCGTCGGTGGGGGGAACGAAATAATTTGAATATATCAACAAAGTTGAAATGGTAAATTGGCCACCGTTACGATTATAAAAGCTGACGTTTCGAGCGTTAGCCCTTCGTCGGAGCGAATGAACCGTACAAAGCCCATTCTGCGTTGAACTTCAAAACTTTCTCGTACGAAGTAGGATTTTCAAAAAGACTTTCATTCTTTTCTTTATGACAGATGATACATAAATTAAAATCTAGGTTCTCCTTGGCTTTTACAAATTCAGAACCAAGGGTGTACGCCATAATAGACAAGAGCGTGGAAACACTAGCTACTCTACATGGACTGTATCATATGACGGTGGACCTCTAAATTTATGTTGAAGGCCGCTGATCAAGAATACAGGCAGTTTCATCTGTCTAACCTTATTGTGGATTAATACTTTTCTATACGAGTAAATAACGGGAATATACCATGCTGCTACTTACAGTTTACAAAATAGAAAAAAAAAGAGCGACATTGGTACGGTTTAGCGAGACCACTCAGGTGTCCCATAATCAACTTTTATCAGATATCTCGTGAATCTCAAAGTCAAGAGACTGATCACAGTGTGAAGTGTACTTAAAGTCCTCGCAATGCAACAGTCACATATTTCGTTCCTTTGGGTGAACCATGCCTCTCATATTGATAAGGTTTAAGGCATTTCAAGCTTTAGCCTCGTTTCCATGCTATCATGCTATCATGGTCATTTATTACTTTAAGCTTTTTAAATGTATCAGATACACATAAATCTTTTCTATTAGTAATTATGGGAACGACTTGTTGCCATTAACGGTGGTTTTTAAGCATTTTACTGTGCAGCCTCGTTTTCATGCGAGAACACATACATCACATCTTAAACCTCCATAGCAGCCGTCGGTGCGGGTCAAAAAACTTCCGACATCATTTTTTAAGTTCTTTAATATCCCCTTAACACATCTAGATAGGTGGCTTGCCTTTTTCACAAAATTCCCACGGGACTTAATTTCACGACATATGCTCCCTGACTACGAGATATTTTGGTGGTGCGTACACAACATATCCATATTTCACACTCGTCTCTAGTCGCCTCACAAATGGGTAAAGCGTTCATGTTAGGTCCATATCATGTCCCAATAACTAATATACATTAATAATAACTATTGTCACCTTCATGTATGTTGCACGATAAGTCTTATGTAACCTTCTTCTATCAGTTACCTTTGTTCTACCTTATTAACCCCCATCTACAATAATTTACCCATCTTCTCCTACCTTTACCTCCCTATGCCCTCGATTACCCATGTTCTACCGCATTAACCCTCATCTACCCTACGTAACCCATGTTCTACCACGTTTACCCCCATCTACCCTAAATAACCCATGTTCTACCACGTTCACCCTCATCTACCCTTGGTAACCCCTGTTCAACCACGTTTACCACCATATACCCATGGTTAGCCATGTTCCAACACATTCACCCTCATCTACCCTAAGTAACCCATGTTCCACCACGCTTACATCCATCTACCCTAGGTAACCCATGTTCCATTGCGTTTGCCCTTATCTACCCTAAGTAACCCATGTTTTACCACGTTTACCCCCATCTACCCCAGGTTAGCCATGTTCTACCACGTTCACCCTCATCTACACTAGGTAACCCATGTTCTACCACGTTAACCCCCATCTACCCTTGCTTAGCCATGTTCTACCACGTTCATCCTCATCTACCCTAGGTATACCATGTTCTAACCCGTTTACTCCCATTTACCCTTGGTTACCCATGTTCTACCTCGTTCACCCTCATCTACCCTAGGTAACCCATGTTCTACCACGTTTATCCCCATCTATCCTAGGTAACCCATGTTCTACCACGTTTACCCACATCTACCCTAGGTTAGCCATGTTCTACCACGATTACCCCCAGCTACCCTAGGTAACCCATGTTCTACCCCGTTTATCCTCATCTACCCTAGGTAACCCATGTTGTACAACGTTTACCCCCATCTACCCTATGTAACCCATGCTCTAGCACGTTTACCCCCATCTACCCTAGGTAACCCAGGTTCTACCCCGTTCACTCCCATCTACCCTTGGTTAGCCCTGTTCTAGCACGTTCACCCTCATCTGCCCTAGGTAACCCATGTTCTGCCATGCTTCCCCACACCTACCTTTGGTTAGCCATGTTCTACCACGTTCATCCTCATCTACCCTAGGTAACCCATGCTCTACCACGTTTACCCCTATCTACCCTTAGGTAGCCATGTTCTACCACGTTCACCCTCATTTAAAATAGGTATAACCCATGTTCTGGCACGTTTACCATTATCTACCTTAGGTTACCCATGTTCTACCACACTTACCCTCATCTACCCTAGGTAACCAATGTTCTACCCCGTTTACCCCCATCTACCCTTGGGTAGATGAGGGTGAACGTGGTAGAACATGGTTAATCAAAGGTAGATGGAGGTGAACGTGAAAGAACATCGCTAGCCTAGAGTAGATGGGGGTGAACGTGGTGGAGGATGAGTTACCTAGGGTAGATAAGGGTGAACGTGGTAGAACATGGATTACTTAGGGTAGATGCGGGTAGACGTGGTAGAACATGGGTTACCTAGGGTAAATGAGGGTTAACGTGGTAGAACATGGCTAACCAAGCCTATATGGGGGTAAACGTGGTAGAACATGGGTTACCCAGGGTAGATGATGGTGAACGGGGTAGAACATGGGTTACCTAGGGTAGATGAGGGTGAACGTGGTAAAACATGGGTTACCAAGGGTAGATGAGGGTGAACGTGGTAGAACATGGTTAATCAAGGGTAGATGGGGGCGAACGTGAAAGAACATCGCTAGCCTAGGGTAGATGATGGTGAACGTGTTAAAACATGGGTTACCTAGGGTAGATGAGGGTGAACGTGGTAAAACATGGTTAATCAAGGCTAGATCGGGGTAAACTAGGTAGAAAATAAGTAAATGAGGGTAGATGGGAGTAAACGTGGTAGAACATGGGTTACCTAGGGTAGATGAGGGTGAACGTGGTAGAACATGTTTAACCAAGGGCAGATGGGGGTAAACGAAGTAGAACAAGAGTTACCTAGGGTAAATGAGGGTGAACGTGGTAGAACATGGCTAACCAAGGGTAGATGGGGGTAAACGTGTTAGAATATGGGTTACCTAGTGTAGATGATGGTGAACGTGGTAGAAGATGGGTTACCTAGGGTAGAGGAGGGTGAACGTGGTAGAACATGGGTAATGAAGGGTAGATGGGGGTAAACTGGGCAGAACATGAGTAAATGAGGGTAGATGGGGGTAAACGTGATAGAACATGGCTAACCCAGGGTAGATGAGGATGAACGTGGTAGAACATGGTTAATCAAGGGTAGATGGGGGTAAATTTGGTAGAACATGAGTAAATGAGGGTTGATTGGGGTGAACGGGGTAGAACATGGGTTACCAAGGGTAGATGAGGGTGAACGTGGTAGAACATGGCTAACGAGGGGTAGATGGAAGTAAACGGGGTAGAACATGGATTACCTGGGGTAGATGAGGGTGAACGTGGTAGAACATGGGTTCTGTCTCGTCATTGGTGATTGGTCGCTGCGGAGTCACGTGAGAAGGCGCACGAGCCGGGGAAGATCAGTTGTGTACGATCCTTTTTGGAAGGTCGGACGGTTTTTGCTGAACACTGAGAAAACTAGATGACTGCCGATAATATGAGTGGAAGGGACCCCCTTTCACCGGTAGAAGAAGAAAACTTACTTTCTGAAGAAAACGAGACAGCAAATTCTTCGCACCGGAGTACAGGCAAAGTGCTTGCTGATGTATTGTCAGCCATGACCCAAATGAGTTCTACCATGTTGTCCATGAAAAACGCAATGAAACGGTTAGCTGGCGCACCAGAAGACCATGCTACACCATTAAAAAGGAGGAGAACATCTCCTACAACTAATAGCAGGAGTGATAGTGGGGATTCAGACCCTGAGAAGTCATATTTTGAGGAACTTAATTTCCCGCCCAATGGCGACCCGCCAAAACTGGGCAGCTCTGACGCATTGCTGAATGAAATTGCTGAAGACTTTGAGTCGGACGAGCAAACTGACCCAAAAGTCGCTCACAAAATGGCGGATAATGTCAATAAGCGATGGGGTTCTAAGTTAGAGGAAGGCAAATTAAAAGAAAAATTGGCGAAATGCAATCGACCCGATAATTGCGAGAAATTACTGTGCCAAAGGTCAGATGAGGGTTACCTAGGTTAGATGAGGGTGAACGTGGTAGAACATGGCTAACTTAGGGTAGATTAGGGTAAACGGAGTAGAACATGGGTTACGTAGGGCAGATGAGGGTGAACGTGGTAGAACATGGCTTAACCAGGGTAGATGCGGGTAAACTTGGTAGAACATAGTTTACCTAGGGTAGATGCGGGTAAACGTAGTAGAACATGATTTACCTAGGGTAGAAGTGGATAAATGTGGTAGAATATGGGTTACCTAAGGTAGATGAGGGTGAACGTGGTAGAACATGGCTTAACTAGAGTAGATGCGGGTAAACGTGGTAGAACATAGGTTACCTAGGGTAGATGCGGGTAAACGTAGTAGAACATGGTTTACCTAGGGTAGATGGGGGTAAACGTGGTAGAACATGGGTTACCTAGGGTAGATGAGGGTGAACTTGGTAGAACATAGGTTAACTAAGGTAGATGAGGGTTAACGCGGTAGAAGATGGTTAATCAAGGGTATATGGGGGTAAAGGTAGTAGATCCATGGGTAAATTAGGGTAGATGGGGATTAGTGAGGTAGAATAAAGGTGACTGATAGAATAAGGTTACATAGGACATATCTTGCAACATACATGAAGGTTATAATTAACAATTACTCGCCGAAGGCGAGGTGAACATCGGCAATTAATCCCCGAGACGAAGTCGAGGGGATTATTTGACAATATTCACCGAACCTGAGGCGAATAATTGTTTTAGTATAATTTCAGAGCTGAACAACAGAGAAATTTCTAAAATCATAACATTTTAGTAACATTTATTAACATTTTAGTTTAACATTTTATATAAACCGCGCGGAGCGGTTTATATAGCGTCATATAAGGAACCGCTCGACCAATCAGATTGCTGGAAACTCTTTGTTCAGCTCTGAAATTATACTAATACTCAGTATTAACATGTATTAGTTATTGGGACATGATATGGACCTAACATGAATGCTTTACCCACAAATGTGTGCTTCTCAGATTCTCATAGACCAGTTCATAAATGGCTGCCGGATTAATATTGTTTTGTTTAAATTTAAATTAGCCCTTCTGGCCTCGTTTTCAAGTACAAAATTCAATAGAATAAATTATCTCAAGCGAGGCCAGAAGGGCTATTTTAAATTTAAACAAAAGAATATTAATCCAGCAGCCATTTATGAAAGTGGTCGATGCTGTTATGAAAACATCGTCGACTGTAGTTAGAGCATCGTTAGAAGCCACTATTTATAGAAAGAGAATGTTTGAAGAAATAAGACGGAGAGCGAAAACTTCATCATCTAGTCAGGAAGATGAGGACAATAAACCGAAGGAGGGCTTCGAAAGGAGAGAACTCGAAAGGTAAGTGTTTGATAATACAACTTTTTTGCATTCAGCTTCAGGCGAAAGAACAAGCTATTTGCTTCGAACAGGTTAAGTATGTTCGACATCAGATGTTTCTTTGAACCCACAGGGGTCTGGTGTCTTCGCTGCTGCATGGAATCGTTGCATTAGTTTGGTAAGTTCAATAGCTTTGCGTGTCAGTAATTGCATGTATCCATAGTTAGTATTACTAGTGCTTTGAAATGGGTCTTGGCAAATCCAAAGATGATAGTTGGAGAAAGGGTTGCCCACTGGAGTGGTTTGGAATTTGTAAAAGTACTGTTATAGTGGTGTCAGTTAAAGAAGGAAAACAGGTTAACATTTCAAGCTCGCAACTGGCTCATTCAAAACTTGCCAGAGGGTGGCAAAGGGTTTAGACGTGACGTGTGATTAAACCCAAAATGAGGACGTAATGCGTGAATTTTACAGTTAAGGAGAGATTGGAGTTTTCCCTTTAAATTTGTGATGGTGGAAAAGCTGGTTTACATGCATGTAATGCATGAGTTTTTCTTACATTCGGGCATGAAACGGGATTGAGACCCTCCCTTTGTTGCCCTCTTACCAAGAACAATACAATCAACTTTATTAATGTGCCAAACTCTTCTAGCTGACCACAAGTGGTCTGCTAATCAGGGACACCTAATTAATAAAATCTATATAAAGCTTAAGGTTACATTTGATAATATTTATAGCAGAATATTTACTACGTATGATGGACGATCCTCGCAGTAGATAGTGCTATTTAGGCAATAGCGAAAATCAGACCTGAAAAAAATCAGGCCTGTACGGGATTCGAACCACTGACCTCTGCGATACTAGTGCAGCACTCTACCAATTGAGCTAACAAGCCAACTGAGAGCAGGCCGTCAAGTTGATTCGTAATAAACCCGTGAAAGTGATAAATGAGATACAGTGAATATATGAAGTTCATATATATATATATATTTTTTTTTGTGATGGTGGAAAAGCTGGTTTACATGCATGTAATGCATGAGTTTTTCTTACATTCGGGCATGAAACGGGAAGATGAAAAAAAAAATATATGAAAAAAAAATATGGAAAATATATGAAAAAAAAATATATGAACTTCATATATTCATTGTATCTCATTTATCACTTTCACGGGTTTATTACGAATCAACTTGACGGCCTGCTCCCAGTTGGCTTGTTAGCTCAATTGGTAGAGCGCTGCACTAGTATCGCAGAGGTCAGTGGTTTGAATCCCGTACAGGCCTGATTTTTTTCAGGTCTGATTTTTGCTATTGCCTAAATAGCGCTATCTACTGCGAGGATCATCCATCATACGTATCTAATACCGCAGTTCAAAAATATATGAACTTCATATATTCATTGTATCTCAGAATATTTACTATAAAAATTTCATTAATAATGTTAAAATATTAAATTTGTTTATAAATTCAATAATGATAACAACAAAATGGTTTACGATGTAATATAATTAATCTAAAAGTGAGCGAAAGATTAACTTAATAAGTAGAGTCTCCAGTGTTACACAGGTAACAATTTGAACATTTGTTCTCAGCTAGACTCGAAAGGGAACAAGGGGGGAGAGAGGGTTTGTTTTCGCAGTGTGAGAGATGCAAGCTAGTATTATCTGCATTGATGTGGTATGTTATAACTTACAAGATTGTAAATATCAAAGTCTGATTAACAGTTGAGGTCTAACACAGTACTTAAAAAGAGTGTTTTTATATGATAGGGGCACCCTTCAATATTTTACCTGCCACTGCAGGGCTGAGTGTTTAAGGGATAAGGTAACTGTTATGATTATCCAAGATTAAAACTTTAATTTTGCTTTGATTGCATCTAACTCTCTCATTCCTGTGATCTAAATTTCAATTCTCGACAGCATCTGCTTCTTGTAGACATTAAATTTCATTTCATGTTATTTCATTTCATGTTATTTAACCACAATCGATATGTTTCTATCTTTGCAACACTTCTCTGCTTGAAACTACAATGGAATTGTTGGGAGAAATTCCTTTTTTGTCACTCCAGGAAGTGAAAGGATCCATGAAAAAGCATATGAATGCATGTACATGTATAGGGATAAGTGCAGAGGGCTCGTATCATTTGGGAATCAAACTATGATACAGCAAAGCTGTTAGCAAAGTTACAAGCACAGCTGTGAAAAAAAATTTAAAGCATCCTAGGGCTAACCCTTTTACTCCCAGAAGTGATTAACCTGTATCTTCTCCTCATGATGTATAAATGTTATCTAACAAACAGGTGATGAGAATACTTGAACTTATCAGGTAGAATTGTTTGTCTTAATCTAACACTGAAGTCTTGTAACTTTCCTACAAGGAAATGTGAAGCTACATGTAAAGGGGGAGGGATTAATAAATCACACAATGGAAGACAATTGAAGCCAAGTCTTGCATTGTGATTGCACTTGTAGAAGACAGAGTGAGTTGACTTTCATCATTTCATTTTTCAGGTTTTTGTTCAAGACAGTAGTGGGTGTGATTTTGCTCTTTTACTTTACATGTGTGATAATAATGTATTCCTCATCAGAAGCAAGGCAGCTTATGATTTATTTACATCCTTGTAAGTACATATACACAGTAATGTAAGGGAAAATTTTATAAAGGAAGTTGATTAAAAACTATTTTCATCGGTGATTTGAAATATGTAATGTATATGATGAAGATGTTGCTTGTTCACAACTTGTTCAGTTGTATGCACAGGGAGGAATTCTTTCAAGCAATATCAAGGCCAATCAAACTCAATATAATGCCATTAACTTTTTTATACAACATGTAAATGAACCATATGAATCTGCTGAAGTGACTTCACTGTAACCCATTAACTGCTGGGATCTGATTTTGATTTTCCCACCAGCTGCTGCAATGTTTACCTGATAAGTTTTTATAATCTGTTCATGTTGTCCTTCAGCGGCATTGTTGAAATACATACAAATTAATCGAATGAAGCCTTGCACTGCTGTAAAAAGTAAAATGTTTCACAAATCCCAGCTTTTGCCTATCAACGGCATCATCAGGGGAAAGCTTGGATTTGTGAAATATTTTACTTTTTACAGCAGTGTAAGACTTCATTCGATAAATTTGTATATATTTGATAAGTTTTTGTTGGCTGGATAATGTGTGGCTTTATTTAGGGAGGAGTTACTTGTTGATCACTTCTGGAAGGTTAAGGGTTATGAGATGTTGAGGTACAAATAGAAATGTTAAGATTTACATCAGAACTGCTTTTGTAATGACCAAGGTTTGTTCTATTTGGTCTTGTACAGTATACTTGTACAGTGGGATTACATACAAATAAAGGTAGAGATCTCTTGATTCAAGGAATTGTGCATGATATGTTTTTTTTTTTTTCTGTAGTACTGGTAACTTTCTTTTTCCTCTTTTGTCACCCAGGGAAGAGTCCATTTGAAAATTTAGCTGATCCTAGTTCATTTGGTTTACCTGATAGTACTGTACATTTTTATATATCTGGTCCTGCTGGTAAACTAGGAGCATGGTAAGATTTTTTGTTTTGTTTCTTTTTGTTTTGTTTTGTTTGTTGTTGTTGATTTGTTGTTGTTTTCTTTGTTTTAATCAAGTTATACAGTTCATGATATTCACAGGGTGAAAAGATATTTTATACTTTAATTCAACATAGCTGTAGAATTTTGTAGTAGCATTGACAAGTATTTAGCCAGTCTTTTCTGCAAAACTTATCACATGGCACATGGAAGGGGAAATGGGATGAATATAGGTGTTGTTGTATCAGTGTTGGGACACACTTGCACCAACTTAAAGTTGTGTAGATTTGGCTGTAATCATGTACATGGCTTCAAACCAGTTTAAGGCAATACAATCTAATCCAGATTGAGGGAAAATTCTTTTACTGTAAGAAAGAAATATTTTCTCTAAACATCTTGTAGTGGCAGGAAAGGGAATAATGACTGTAACCTGACCTAAAGAATTAGCAGTTTCTTTCAGCAGAACTGCTTTTTTCATAATGTTCTACAGTGAGTGTGCCTGCATTACTTTTATTCAGTGGTGTTCCCTTGAGACAGTGTAATGCAGACTTTTCCAGAAATTAGGAGTTGATAACACAAGAAAAGTAAAAGCTGTTATTTCTCAATCAACAGCAGGTTTCAATTAGAAATTATTGTTGATAAGGTCTACTACTAATGCTGAATAGAAGAATATGGGTGGTCTATGATTATGCTTTCATTTGTTTTTGTTGTTGTTGTATATTTTAGGAATATTCTTAGTCAAAATGCTGATAAGGCTCAAGATGCCAAAACTGACAAGCATTCCCACCTCAGTGATGGAAGCCCAGTATTTCTCTATTTTCATGGCAATGGTTTTACAAGGTTAGTACATTGTTGGTAAATTTTCATGTACACGTAATAGATCAGTGAAAGAATGCAGGCCCCAGTTGTTCACAGGATGGATAACTTCTTATCTGTTGGATAAATCACTATCCAGCGTATAAATTTTATCCATGGCATCATATCGGTTGTTCAAAGCATGGATAGCACTGTCCACTACCTATCCAGCAGATAAATTTATCCATGGTTAGGTAGGCAGTATAAATTTTTATCCACTGGATAAACACAAACAAAATGGCTGCCCGACAGTTACATCTTTGCTGTAACCTGCCTGAAAATCAACATTGAAAAAAGAGAAGAATTTATCGCTGCCAGCTCGATCCGTTAGAAACATATACAGACGCTGAATTGAGATCCAAGTATCGTTTTGGACAAGAGACGATACAATACATTGTTGGCCTTGTTGCCAACGATATCGCACCCCAAACAAATTGCAACTGTGCTGTTCCTGCAGTAATGCAAGTCCTTAATTCCTCCCATATTCAAGTTTGGTTTTTGTTTGAAAGTGTCAAGAAAAATTTTCTCTTAGTAATGTCCATATTTTCTTCCACCTCTTCAAAAATAACTGCACATTCGGCAGGTGTAAAGTTCAGCTTTCTAGTGCACTTTGCCAGGGAAAAGGAGCTACATTTTCTGCCATGTTGTCTCACCACCAGCACGCGCGAGCGAACAGTTAGTGCAACGCCTGGGTTATAACCATGGCAACTGCCTGGATAGCGAGTTATCCATTGGATAGTTATACGCCTCGCTATCCGTGCTTTCTGCAACAACTTTTTATCCGCTGGATGATTATCCAGTGGATAGCCTTCTTATCCACCAGATAAGATTATCCAGTGGATAAATTTATCCATCCTTTGAACAACCGGGTCCAGAACTTTATTATTTTATTGACTAAAATTTTCTGAAGGAGATTTTGAAAATTAATGTGAGATGTTTTATCACCATTTTGGGGTATCCGATTCCAGTTTTTGGGGTGTGATTGTTAAGGGGAAGAAACCTCAGTTGTTTCGCACAGAGTAGTTTACTTATCATATGAGAAAATGAATTTTGTAGTACCAAACTACTCTATAACATAATTATGTGTAAATGAACATAGTACACATTGTCTGATTGGTTAATTCAGTTTCCAAGCAGATTCTAAATTAGGTTATAGAGCCAGCAATTTTTATTTTTATATTGGGCACAACTTGTTAAAATATGCAGCAACACTACTCAACAAAACATTCAATAAGATATATTTATTGCTTTAGTATCTGAAGTGGTACAATAATGTTTTCCTTTTTTGTGTGTTCAGTTTCATAACTGATTGAATGATTGCAACAGTACTTGACCATCAACCATTGTTTTTTTGTTGTTTTGTTTGTAAAGTCTTTGATCTAGTACACATATGTGTACCTGAAATAAATATTCAATATACTTGATAATTACATTTTTTTCCTTTCAGAGGGACTGGTCACAGAGTAGGACTTTATAAGGTTGTTATGATTGACATACATGTATTACTAAAATCACAAAATAAATGACTTTTTTAAAACACACTCTTAAAACCACACAAATACCAAAGTTTTTTTTAATTTCATTTACAGCTCTCCTGATTTATATTGAAAAAAAGATACCTTGTAAATTTTTTGCAATGTTATGTCTTAATAATGTAACACTAAGTTTTTTGTTTTGTTTGATTGTCTATGTCCCTGCAGTTGTTGACTTCCATTGGTTATCATGTGGTAACAATTGACTATAGAGGTACAGTTTTGTTTTGGCATTTGATTTTATGGTTTGACAAAATTAATTGTCACAATCCAATAAAATGCAGGTTTAGATGTGTGTGCATGTATGAGAATTGTGGATCACTTAAGGTGGAGGATTTTGAAAAAAATTGTGTCTTAATAAATAGTTTGTTATCTGCATGAGAGGGAATGTTGAAAACACAATTTGTTAGAGAAGCAGGCTTTAATGGAACATTTTTCCCTGAATATACTTGATGAAAAATATTCAGAATGTCAACTTTTCAAAGAAATTTTTATGGCAATCTATCTGTACCAAATTTTCTCCATGATCAGCTGAGTAGTTTTGCTCTCAATCTGATGCAGTAGCAGAGTTGTTTACAGTGAAGATGCATGTATCCTCTGCTGTGTGTACAGGGTAAATCAAAATATTACAACAGCACTTCAGTACAAAGAATCATAGTGGTACTCAGCTACATGTACTTTGCCGCCTTTTTTTTTTTGTTACTTTTAATTTCTATGAATAGTTTTTTCTTTTTACTGATGATGGAAACATTTCTTTTGGTTATTTTTGATAGGTTTTGGTGACTCTGAAGGAAAGCCATCTGAAAATGGTATTGTTAAAATTGAGATATGAAATTGCATCACTGCTATCATGGTAGATCAGTTCTTAGTATAGTAAAACATTTCTACTTTATACTGTAGGGTTTTTAATTAGAAGACTGTTGTTAAGAAAGAAATTAGTCACTTTTCAAGATTACTTTTGATCATTCAATAACAGGCAGTAAATCTTTAAATAGAATGGTCCTGATAGATGACAATATCAACATCCATTTGAGTTGAATAGAACAGCATACCTGTTTGTTAATCAAAAGTGTTTACTGTTAGGACTCATTGAGGATGGTCTTGCTGCTTGGAAGTGGATAAGGTCACAAAGTCCTGAGGCACCTTTGTACATTTGGGGTCACTCCTTAGGTTCAGGGTAAGAGGAACTACTGGTTGTAATACTCTTACAGAGTAAAAATTGCTCTGCTTGTGCTTTAGAGTACTAAGTTGTCCCAGCAAGGTAAATGTAACTTCAGACAGCATATTGGTGTTTGAAAAAGCTTTTAGCAACTACCAGTGCAGGATTGAAGTGCTGTGCGATTCCTAGGGCTGATGAATATTCCTGTTGGGCCACCAAGGTTTTACCAGCAACTTAGATTTGCTGAGACAAAGTTTTTGTAGGAGTGTTTCTTGTAAGGCACTATCAGTTATTAGTTCAATAGGTGAGAACTTACATGCACATCGTACCACGTCACATTCATTTGTGTTGTTTCATCTTGTGTATTTTTTATTTTAGAGTAGCTGGTGGAGTTGCAAAAGCTTTATGTGAAGAAGGTTAGTCCACAATAAACACTGTAACTGGTGGAAAAGCGTAGAGTTTATGCCATGTTAATACCCTATGTCACGGGGATCCTTGATTTTAAATATAAAGCAGCCTTCATTCTTTGCAAGGGACTTCCCTTTAGAATCTGTTCTCTTGTGCAGTCACAAAATCTACAGGTGTATTAATCTTGATTTCCTGGAAAGAAGGACCACATTCCCGCAGTGTTAAGATTTACTTACAGTATTTTGGACTGTTTAAGTTTCAGAGTGAAGTTCCCATGCACAAGCAGATTAAGGAGATCCGATCCTACCAACGCGTCGGCCAACAGTTGGTCGACAGTCTACCGACTGTAGGTCAACTGTCGGCCGATGCGTTGGCCGACACGTTGGTAGGATCAGATTCTTTACCTTTAGCCATGTATGTGATTTTGAACACACAAAAAAGTCATGTTATGAGCTGATGCAAGAAGTTCCTACAATGATAGAGTTTCACTGACATGGACAAAACGTTGATTATAGTATATAATTATGTATAGTATATATAAAGGTGGAATAACACTGCTGAGAATATATAGTACACAATGGTACAGTATACAATATACAATATAAGGTGTTGTTTCTTACAGGTTCTCCACCATTAGGAGTCATTCTTGAAGCACCTTTTAACAATATTTGGGATGGAGCAGTCCACCATCCAATAACTATAGTAAGTTTTGAAACCTCTGGCAAAAGTGAAAAAGCGTGCCTGAAGTTTTCGTGGCCATTTGTGCCATACAAGGGCTGAGGGTTTGTCTGGAATTAAGTGCACTGTTGAACCTTTTCCCTCCCTAAAAAGACCAAACAGTAATTTCCTAATTGGATTATAAAATACAATTTGAGCAGAAAGGTGATGAAAAAAAAAAGGAAATGTCAGCGATGGAATTTGTTAATTTGACACCAAATTCTCAAGCGGTAAAATTATAACAAATGTTTGAGAGGCAGTGTGTGGGAGGATCGATAAGGAGATCTTGGGAGCGTAAGGGTTATTTAGGTGGCCTTTAAGGAGGAATGCAAGTGTTTTTGTGCATTGCAGTGCTCATCACTTGAGTGGTTCTTCCCATCCCGTAACACCTATGACAATTTTAGTCATTGTTTCATTCTCTTCTGTCTTAACATTTGCTCTGATAAAGGTCTCGCGCTCGCAACAACTCTAGAAACTCTCCTATGGTGGCAAATTCACATTATCAACTCAGTTGATAAAACCAAATTATATTGTCACACCCTCACTGACGCAGCACCACGGCGTCTTTAGAAACTTACCCCCTTTATTTAAATATGGATGTCTCTGGAAAATGATCTTTGGAAATGCACAGCCGTTTGTGTGTTAGAAAAAGAAGATATTATTATGGCGGATGATATAGTATTATTTTGTCATCATCTTTGTTCTAAATGGTCTTTGATTACAAGGCGTTATTTATATTGTCATTGCTTGTGTAAGGTATTGAGCAAGGAATCATCAGGCTCAAGCGACATCTTACATTTTTCTCTATTGTCCCCAAAGTCTTTTCGGATAGAGGAGAAAATCAAGATGGATAATATTTTTGCCCTTTTTTGTTTTTGATCAAGTGCTGGTAAATAAAACTTTTTTCATGGTAGCCTTTCAGATTCCTTCCATATTTTAATGAGACCGTGCTAGATGAAGTCAAAGAAGTATTTCGCACTGATAAGAGGTGGGTAATTCTTAGGTTACCTCGTTCAGAATGGTAATAGCCACACTACTATCCCTTAGAGATACGCTGTTGCACATTCATTGCTAATGCGAATACTGTATTCTAATTTAGCGACACACAGTATCGCTTGCATGTACTGCAGTAATTACAGTAGATGGAATTACGCGCGCTTCAATCGCGTGTACTCGCGCGTACAGTATAAACTGCAATCCGCGTGCAGTGGTTTACGCGAGCATACGTATGTTGTAATGCGCCTTTTTGTCGTTTTAGGCGACCGACAAAATGCAAAGTTGATCATTTACACACTATTCGCTTCAGCAATACCCTCCTATAATGTAGGAACTTAAACATGTCGACAGTTATATAAATAAATTCTTGATCGAAACTATGAATCAAAAAAATTGTTTGTTGCAAACCTGTTTAAGTATACTGCTACGTGGTCGGAGGATATTGATCTAAAATGGAACTCTGAGTCTTATTCAAAATTAATCTTGTGTCAATAGAGTTGTCATTCTGCTTTTCCTTACTGCAGATTCATTGTACTGTGCTCCTTTGGGAGTCACCACTATCGACAATAGACCTCAGGACTTCACTCAGCCGAACGATCAGACTACATTATCACGTGTAATCCCAGGTTCAAACAATTTAGTGTATCTTTTTGTTTTGTTGTCTAGGTTAGCAGACGTCTATTGTCCGATATTAATCCTTCATGATAGAAGTGATGAGATCATATCGTTTGAACTAGGAAAAAAGGTAAGCAATGGAGACAGGATTTACCAGAGTGAGAAACTGAACTCATACCCTGCGAGCAGAGCCTTTTCTTCTTTTCTTCTTTTCTTCTTTTTAACCCTCCAAGGGAAAAGGCTCTACCGACATCCTGTTGTTGCTTTGAAATGCGGAAAGCTCAAAACTCCGGGCTACTCAAGCCGGTCTTGCCTCCAGTCAAACCGGTTTTGGTGCGCACGCCTTTGTTTTTCATGTTTTTAAGCGCATTAGATCATTTAAGGTAAATAGGAGAATTGCTCATGTTTCTGATTATTAGGCCTGTCCACCCTCCAGCTGTTTGTTGACCTTGTGTAACAGTTCTTCATTTTACTTCATACGTATTCCCCTCACCCTTGGAGTTAGCCTTAAGGCAACACAGTAACCCTTACCAGCACATTAACACTTGCGGCGGAATACGCCAAGGACTTTGCATTCTTAAGAACCTATAGGCGTAAGTAAACTAAACATTTAGAGTTGTCACTATTGTTATGTAAAATGTTGAATTTATTTTTGTGTTTTTCCTATGATCTAGTTGTATGAAAGTGCTAAGGTCTCGCGGCCAGCTGATGCAGGTCCTATCAAATTCATTGAATTAGATGGACATTATGGTCACAAGATGATCTACCAATCACAAAAGCTGCCGGGGATCTTGAGGTGAATACTTTTTTTTTTTTAAGTGAACACTCGGAACTCTTGCGCTCGTGAAACTAGCAATTTTTATCTATGGCCTTTCAAACAGTGGAGTTTTGTTTAGGTAACAGTTGAGGTACAATAGTTTTCTTGAGTTTTCCTCTGAATGACTGCATTATCGCTTATTGTTTATTTCTTGGAGTGAAAATAAAACGTACATCGAAGGAGAATCAATACGAATTTTTTCTTGTCTTGTTTGGAGAAAAATTTCTCCCAAAAAATGTAATAGTCCCTTTTACAGTTGTGGGCTTGGTGGCCAAGCCTTTGAACAGGAGTGAGGCTAAGGGTGACCCTGTTGTGATAGAGACCTGTATCTACTCAGCATGATAACAAAGTAATTTGCATTTGAAAAGCAGCAACATCTCTATCATAACAAAGTCACCCTGAGCCTCACTCCTGTTCAAAGACTTGGCCACGAAGCCCACAACTGTAAAAAGGACTATTCTGTGTACCGATAACTCAATATTACAAATTGTTGTTTCAGCTTTTCACCTGGTATTCCCCAGAAATTTATACAAGCCGCAAGCTTGCTTCTAGAGAAAGTTTTCGTGTGTCTAATTTACTTTAACTATTTTATTTCACCCATTGCACAGACGTTTTCTCTGTGCTTCACTAGTATTCTAAATTGTTTAAAATCCAAAAAATCTACTGGGAGTTGTAACGACTCGCCGAAATCTAGCAAATGTACGTCTCGGCCCGTGGGTTTGTACACCGTGAAAAAAGAAAGAAAAGAAATAGAACCGGTTCCAATTAGAAGCGCAGTTTTTATAAGAGTGTTCTGAAAATCTTCCTGGCTTTGATGTGCGATGTACACGTTGTTTCTTGGGACATGGATCAAAGAACTCTTTCATATCCTTGATGTCTTAAAAATCTTCCTCTTTGACGAATCCTCAGTTTGTTTTAAATAGATAATGTGGTGACCTGAATTGAAACGTTTCGCTTTGTTTTGTTATTATATTTTGTTATTTTATTTGTCTTGTAAACTTCTGTATCACTATATCATTTTTTTGGTGTAAATTTCTTTTTTTTTCTTTCTTCATCATTTTTAAGATTTTTTTAATTTCTTTTTCAGGGAATTCGTCAGGACCAACTGATGCACAGATCAGGATACGAGTTAGATGTCTGAAGACACGTGATTTTAAGGGGCGAATTGCCTTAAAAAATGGACGCGAGGGCAAAACAGTGAGGGAAGCGGTAACATTGAAGTGAAAAAAGTGTTACAAGAAGATTATTAAATGGCTAATAGACATGTTCATATTAATGTTAGATTACCACTGTTGGTAGTCGTTTAAAATGGATGTAAACTTTTAAATCCTGATGTCAATTGAGTAGTTAGAATCATTTTTAAAATAAACGTGCTATTTCTTGCACAAAAATTATTCTGAATTTAATGTTGCCTGCGTTCTTAGAAAGGGGATGTAGCGAAGAAAGTTATTAACGAACGCGAAGGTTTTGACGCGGTCAAACTTTCTCTGTTTCACTCATCTCCTTATCTGCCGAATGCGTGAGCAGTAGCGTTACCGCAACTGGAAAGGACAAGTCTGACTAGATCATTTTTCGGGGAGTAGAGATGGTGCAGTGACGAGAGCGCTCGCCTCCCACCACTGTGGCTCGGTTTTGATTTCCGGACCTGGCGTCACATGTGGGTTGAGTTTGTTGTTGGTTCTCGTCCTTGCTCCGAGGATTTTTCTCCGGGTCGTCCGGTTTTCCTCCCTCCGCAAAAACCAACTTTTCATATTCCAATTCGTTCCGGAAACAGTGGAATGTCCATCGCTAAATTTCCTATTTTTTAACCATGTCTACTAAGTGATAGGCGCTGAGATCAAAGGAGATTATGGAGAATAAAAAATGAAAAACGAAATGGTTAAGAGTTTCTTTTCCCATCTGAACTGACTGGGTCCGATAAACGATTGAGGAACAAAGCAAAGATAATGTCAAATTTCATGTTAACCTGCGTCAGTCTCGTATTACACATCACAGAAGGCGCTAAAGTGTGGTAAGTACATCAGTGACACACTCGTTTACCACATTAGACATCATCCTCGATCTTTTTCCACAGAAAAGTACGCCAACGTTGAATACATTTGTTAAGTATTTATATTAAGAAACCATGAGCTAGAAGGAACACTTGTTAAAATGGCTCTTCAAGTTCATGAGATGTTTGTACCCCATTGGATCTAGGTTAGTTCTAAATCAAAACAAACAATTAGTAGAACGCCAGTTGAATTGTTTTTGGTTTCACGGTTTTTTTGTCTTATCTTTTAGTAACTTTGTTGAGAGAACATCGCAGTTTTCTACCAGAAACATTTCAGGGGTTCAAGAAACTGTCGTAAAACAGCCACAGGGTCATTTTATCAATACCCTATTCTGTTAATCGGTTGAATGTGGTGTGTTGGTTTGCCTGTATGCGGTAGAAAGTTGCCTTTGGCTGACTAATGAAGGAATTAGAATACAAAAGAATAGGCTAATCACGAGTTGCTTACGTAACTGGCAACGTTTTCGTTTAAGATTGTAGATCACGGAGTACCGAAGTCTCTGAGTACATTGAATAATTGTTCTTCGTTTCCTGAGCAGCACATCACTTTTTCAGTAGTGTACCATTAAGTCATGATATTCCATAGTCGAGTGACTTCTTTCATGGCGTTAAGATGTTCCAGCAGAGAAAGTAAATTTGATATTTAACTCTGGAAAGAAGAAAGCTTAACCTTTATCTAGATCCCCAATAATGGAGATGAGAGCGAACCTTTGGTTCCTAGCAACCTTTTTCTTTTCTCTGTGATTCTCGCATCTTTGCCTTGTTAAGACAAATTTTCTGATTAAATAATAAAAAAAAAAAAAAAAATAGAAAATAATTGATCCAGATAAAAAAGCCTATTTTCAACTGTTCTAGCCGGTGCATTTCTTTCTTTCTGTGAATTTCTCTTCCATTGTTAGAAAAGAGAATTATTCTCCAAGCAACTTATGATTGTTGGTAAGTGTATTGTGGGGTATAATTGGGCACATTCAGTTTCAGATTTTGCAGAGAAAAAAATTCTCCTTTTTGTCTTGGAATAACGAAATGAATATTAAAATGACTATAAGTAATAGTTATCTGAAACACTAAAAATTAAGTAGAGGTTGATAATGCCTAATCATCATTTCTCCAAATTATTTTACTTAACAACTTCACTCTTTGCGCCGACTATAAAGAGAAAAGGCAAACCTGTTTACACTAGAGAGAACTTTTTATGCTAAAACCAAGAGGTCTTCAAAATATTTTCTTTATGAATAACAATACACAGCGGCACAACAAATTAAAAATAATGGCGTAACTAATTATTCACTACAGGATACTAATTATCTTAATGGCACAATGGATTCCCTCCTTGGACCTAGAGTGAATGAAAACGATACTAAGCGTTCTGTAATCTATTTCAGCATTCTTCCCATAAAAGAATTTGAAACGGAAAATATGATTATTCTTAGGTCGTTGGTAAGTGTTTGGGATGTTCAATTTTAGGCTTATAACCACAAAGTTTTGTTTTTAAACCCCTTCATTTTCTTCTTTCGTCAGGTGTGTGCAAGTATCTACACAATTTTTCTGCCTCGTACATTGGCATCGAACGGTATGTTCTTTACGCAATGTTGATCGGTGAATCTTTGCGCAACCTCGTTAGTTAGATCTTTTGAAAGAATAATTCCGACGCTTTGAAGCGGAGCGATCTATTCTCCTGAAAAAACCTCATCCAGCTTTCTGAATGGACGAAATACGAGTCATTCTTTATCTCTTAGTCTTGTTAACAATGACATATCACTGAATTTGAGTTTCCTCATACTTATTGCGAAGAGAACATTTATTAAGTTTTAAGATTGTTTCAACAAAGCACTCAAAGTTGACAAGTGGTCTGGCCGTATTACAACAACTCTTTTTAAGTTCAGTCGTTGGGAAGTATGCTCTGAAATAAAAGATCCCCGTTAGTCTTCATTTGTTCCTTAACTAACCCAGAGACCAGTTAGCACTCGTCTCAGCTCCAACGTTTGTCCAAAAGTGACTTTGAGAGCCTTCTGCTCTGTAAAGAATTTCTCGCTCCTTTCATCCATATTAGTCTTCTGAGTCAGAGATCTTCGACAAAAGAGACTTAATCTTTGAATCGAGTATAATTTGTTTAATGAAAAGGAAAAAGACGACAACAGCTACAAAAAAAAGAAAGAACCAACCAGAAGGAATAAAAAGGAGTGGTAAGAAATAATGAAAAAATTAAAGAAAGTTACGATGCTGTTTCTTTCTTGCCGGATTATGTAAAACGTAGGTCCAATCTCTAGAGGGGACTTCTTGTGCGCAGGTGCGAGATTACACACAAGCAATGAAGTCACTTGGTGCTTTTGTTTTGTCATTCCCAAGCCTCAAGAATTAATGGCCTTGATATTGCTTGAAAGAATTCCTCCCTGTGCATACAACTGAACAAGTTGTGAACAACCAACATCTTCATCATATACATTACATATTTCAAATCACCGATGAAAATAGTTTTTAATCAACTTCCTTTATAAAATTTTCCCTTACATTACTGTGTATATGTACTTACAAGGATGTAAATAAATCATAAGCTGCCTTGCTTCTGATGAGGAATACATTATTATCACACATGTAAAGTAAAAGAGCAAAATCACACCCACTACTGTCTTGAACAAAAACCTGAAAAATGAAATGATGAAAGTCAACTCACTCTGTCTTCTACAAGTGCAATCACAATGCAAGACTTGGCTTCAATTGTCTTCCATTGTGTGATTTATTAATCCCTCCCCCTTTACATGTAGCTTCACATTTCCTTGTAGGAAAGTTACAAGACTTCAGTGTTAGATTAAGACAAACAATTCTACCTGATAAGTTCAAGTATTCTCATCACCTGTTTGTTAGATAACGTTTATACATCATGAGGAGAAGATACAGGTTAATCACTTCTGGGAGTAAAAGGGTTAGCCCTAGGATGCTTTAAATTTTTTTTCACAGCTGTGCTTGTAACTTTGCTAACAGCTTTGCTGTATCATATTTTGATTCCCAAATGATACGAGCCCTCTGCACTTATCCCTATACATGTACATGCATTCATATGCTTTTTCATGGATCCTTTCACTTCCTGGAGTGACAAAAAAGGAATTTCTCCCAACAATTCCATTGTAGTTTCAGATTGTAAGTAGCCATGAAGTGATAAAACAGAATTGCTAAATTGTTTTAAATTGCAATTTGAAGTCGAAGGTAATTTTCTCAGTCTTCCTCTACTCCAACTTCTTCTTCGTTTCATTATCTTGGAATTATTAAATCAGTCTTTCCAGTAGAAAAGTACAAGACAAAACATCCCGATGTGAATATCGTAACCCCTCCACTCTCCAAATTGATCAAAAGGAATTTCTCCTTTCAATATTATATGTGATAGAATATATGAAGTTCATATATTTTGAACTGCGGTTATAGATACGTATGATGCACGATCCTCGCAGTAGAGAGCGCTATTTATGCAATAGCGAAAATCAGACCTGAAAAAAAAAAATCAGGTCTGTACGGGACTCGAACCACTGACCTCTGCGATACTAGTGCAGCGCTCTACCAATTGAGCTAACAAGCCAACTGGAGCAGGCCGTTAAGTTGATTCGTAATAAACCCGTGATGATAAATCAGATGTGATGAATAAATGAACTTCATATATTCATTAGATCTGATTTATCATCACGGGTTTATAACGAATCAACTTAACGGCCTGCTCCAGTTGGCTTGTTAGCTCAATTGGTAGAGCGCTGCACTAGTATCGCAGAGGTCAGGGGTTCGAATCCCGTACAGACCTGATTTTTTTTTCAGGTCTGATTTTCGCTATTGCATAAATAGCGCTCTCTACTGCGAGGATCGTGCATCATACGTATTATATTATATCTGTTAGCGATTATTACATCCATTTTGATAAAAACCGGTGATCTTTGCAATCAACTTGGCTCTCATTGGTGCGATTTATTTATGAATCGCACCATTTTTTACTTCAACTCGCATCATTTTCCCAGCCAATGAGAAACCTTTTCTCATGCACAAGAACCAAACAGATTTCAAGCTTTGTCTAACGTAACAAATCAAATTGCAAGAAAGTGATGTACAACTTTTTACAAACCAGCTTAATACCCGAAAAAGTGGCATCTAACCGTACGCTTTTCCCCTTTTATCTCATATCTGAGGTGTCACGCGGAAACGGTGGGATAGCTGTTGAACTGTTATTGTTTTTGTTGTTGTTTTATTTTTTAACCTTTTAACAATAGTTATCATTATCTCTTGAAATAAGTAACATTGGGTTAATTTAAAACAAATTTTGGTACCATCAATTTTTCCAGAATATTATTCCCTTTTCAGTTGAGGATGCAAATCACTTCTGGGAGTTAGATTATCCGGAAATAGTCGACAACATCACCTGTCAGCCTGCCAATATCACGTCACAAGTCCCTGGCGGCCTTAAAAACATGCGATCACCCGCGGGCACTGGAGTCTTTGTCACTGGAACCAGTGAAATCAACCTGAATCCGGATTTGGCAATCGAGTGTCCTGGTAATCCAACGCGGTGCACTACAGGTTTTTCAGTTTCTTTTTTAATCAAAGTAACTGGACCAGAATCTTGTTTTAACCATTACTCGTTTCTATTTGGAAACATCGTCACACAACCTCTTGAACAAATTACGGATTATATAGGATTTGCCGTTGGAATGCGGACAAAATATTTTGAGATAGTTGTTGTAAGTGATAACTTCGTTTGTAAGGGCACCCTAACGTGGTACAGGCGAAATGTATGGACCCATGTGGCCTTTAGTTGGAAGGATCCTGCTTCGTCTGATAGTGGCCTTAAAGTTTTTAACGATGCCTCTAAATCAGATCTCCAAAAAGGTTGCGATTTGGAACTTAGAGACAGAAGGCCACCCCGCCAAACAATATCTCTTGGATCATCGACACAATCACTTTTATTGTCTGTCGAAATGGACGTTCTGGCAATTTGGAATAAAAGGCCCTCAAATAGCAAGCTTAATGCTCCTTGGCGCCACATCCAAGGTAAACCCTTATCTTATTTTCAATCCACTGTCACACGGTGACAGATTGAATGCATATTATTTGATTTAGATTGATACATTTTCTCTTTACAGCAACAACCATGTGACAAAAAACCAATGCACTCTGGAAATTATGTGACGAATAGGAAAGGAAAGAAAAGGATTAATTTGGCCTGCACCTTTTTTGTGAGCTATTATACCTCGATTACCATTTTTTTAAAGCGTCATAAAAGCACAGTTTTTCTACAGTTCAACTTCGAGTTACCATTCGGACTTTCATCGAATCATTTTTTCGATCGTTTTTAGTAGATATCTTGTCTTGTTGTGTTCCCTTGTCAGACGTATTGACGTTCTTCATAAACTTCTGACTTCTGCAGTGGTGTATTTTTATCTTCCATTGAAATTTTTCAGATAATAGTCGTATTCCTATCGTTGTGGACTTTAACGTTGTTCTTCTGGACCTACCATGGGAGCCAAGTTTATCAGATACGGAGTCGGACGAACACGAGCACTTGATCGAAGAATTTACAGAGCAGGTGTGCTTCTTCTATCTGCTATTAATTTTTACTCAGAGTAGTATCTCCAGTGACTGATAACGCTTTAACCATTTTATTGAACGAGAAAATAACCAGTAACTGAGTTACTCCTAGAAGAGCTCATGTGGCATGTGGTAACATTTTCTGAGATAAGGAGTCACGACACAGTGAACGTGGGCAAGGATCAACCATCGCCGTAATGTCTGAAGCACTTTGCAACTTCGCAGAATTCCGCACAACATTCGAAATTGATCGAAACGAATGAGAAAAAAGTGAAATATTTCCCTACTGAGAAAGGGTACTTGAAATTTCTAACGAAGCTTAGTAAAGAAGCGTCGAAGATTAGGCTTTAATCTGACAGTTTTTCGTAGCTACCTGTAACAGCGAAACCGTTATCTTTTCAACTCAGAATTTTTATTTACACAGCTAACATACAGCAGCAGGTCGAAACTCAAAACATCAATAAAAGTAAAGTAAAGTTGAGTAAGATCAACAGATTACAAACAAAAATGAGTAGAAACGAAACGAAGCGGAAAAGTACTCACACTGATAACGCCTGATATCTAACTGCAATAGCGAACAACTTTTCAGGTGAAGAAGACTTCGGAGAACAGAGAACTGCGCCTAGCGCGACCTAACGTAAGCTGGCTTAAAAAGGCGATAGGGTTGCGAAATTACGTGAAGTATGACTGAGAAACGTGCAGAAAAGGTGTAACTGACAAAGAAAAACGTCAACAAACCTAACAAAAGAGCGCTAACGAGGAGGTAATAAAGGACAAAATAAATGACTACAAACTTACACACAAAAAAAATGCATTATCCACCTAAAAGCGAAAGAGATTTCTGTAGAATCTCAAAAATTAAATAATCGAAGTGTTATGGAGTAAGATTTTGTGAACTCAAGGTCACCCAAGGAACTGACTGTGCCAAAATGATAAATTAAGTGACTTTTTCTTCATTAGATGACCAACTTGAACAACTCTGTCAAAGGAATTATTTTAGGAGCTAACGTGTCTGGCCTCAGGTAAGCTTAGTCTAAAGAAATTGAACGCCATACCTGGATGCTTTGTATGACGTTAGTTTCATATTCAGGACTGAAATGAACCGCTCACCTCCCATTACGTCGGGAGCCTTTCAGTGTCACCCTGTATCAAACTTCTCTTGGTAAATTCACACCTGAAACAAAAGCTTTTGTCTCCAGGATTGTTTTAGACATGCTAGAAATACTAGAAATTCATGTAAATGTAAATTGGCCACCTTAAAGCTTTTAAACTCTTTACGGTGGCCAATTTACATTATCAACTTAGTTGATAAAACCAAATTACGTTGTGTACCCCACCGACCTAGCACCACAGTTTCTTTAGAACCTTACCCCTTTTATTCATTAGTAAGCTAAACAGAGTAGTTTCTTAATTGGCAGGCAACTAAGTGATGGCAAAGTAACGGCGAAAATGAGCTTCAATTTCTACAGAAGCGAATGGCAAACCCTATTGCAGTCACAGGAAACCTTTGAGAATGGAACTGTGTTAAATTCAAGAATAGAGATTCTCAGCTGCTCCGCCACGGATGAATGTAAGTCAGAAAATGATTCAAAGGCTGCTTCAGCCACCACTGATTATGTGGACTTAAAGATGCCTCGATTGATTGGAAAACCGTCGGTAATTGGCTGATGTCGATCAGTGAGCGACCGACACTCGAACGAGACGTCGGCTAACGATCACTCAAGATGATTCGGTCGGTCGACATTCGACAAGAATTCTGATCGACTATCGGTCGACGTATTGACTGATAAATTGCTCGAGGCTACCCATATTGTTGTTGATCACCTCAAGGAAATTAATATTGAATTTTTTTGCCATTTTAGGAACATTTTTAGATCCTATATCCTGGTTCACATATGATTGCAGGCGATCGCAATCGATCGCCAGCGATCGCCTGCGATTATAGGGGAACAGCTCTGCGATCGCGTTCGCAGGCGATCGCAAGAATAGAACCATGTTCTACTCGTGCGATCGAGTGCGATCATATGTCAACAAAGTTCTGCGATCATGCAATTGGAATGCGTCCAAAAATGCTATGCAAGCGGCATGATACCATGACAACCAGTTGTTTATCAACTTTTACACGTGCGTGTGTTTTGACAAGATGGAAGGTGAAATTGATACGGAACAGTCTATGGACGAAATTAGAAAATACGATTGTTTGTTTAGTCGCTTTAGCAAAGAATTCTCTCTTTCTTAAGAATTAATGCACCAAGAAGCGATGTTTCTTCTTTGATCTGGCAGCGATTCTCCGTTTAAGTAAAGACAACAGAAGCAGAATGTTAACACCTATCAAAAGTTCAGCGTCCTTTGCGTTTATGTTGGTTGACTGGAGTTACATTGAATTGCCACTGAATGGTAAACCATGGACTCGGTTGTCACAGATCGCTGCGATTCTCGATCTTCGGTTGAGTGGTTTCAGCGATCGCCTGCGATCGTCCGCGATCTTCTGCGATTATGTGTGAACCAGGCTTTATATATCACGAGCGTGGGACAAAGAAACTGAATTCCTATTTCAGAAGAAGCCTTGGGAAAATATCTTGTTCAAGTTTTTTTCTCGTAACTTTCACGACTTCTTTAACAATTCGCAAGGAAACGGCTGCCTTATTTTACGATATACCGTAAAAATACCCCAAAAATACCTAAAACAATTTTCTAGTAAAAAAGCAATTTGGTTTCCTTTTTTGAAAACCACGACGCACGATTAACTTCTCCCTTGAGTGACAATTCCATGGAAAGTACACTTAGTATTCTCATTTTGACCATAAGAAACTTTTTTACTGTCCCCTTTACCCTAAAAAGCGGCTTCTTCTAATAGTCATCCCTTCCGGAAGCCTTTAAAAATTAATTTGGTTCTCCTTCTTCCCCTTCTTGAGAGCTTGTTAGAACGATAGCTGGAGTGAAAAAGACAAATTCTTACTTCGTCTATTGGACAAAGGACAACTTGAAATTTTTAACATGTTTCTGATGTTTAGAAAAGTTTTTGCCTGAGTGGGAGAGAAATATGGATGTTCCATAAACCTCGCTCGCAACAAATATGTAAAAGTTGTCGTCAAGTACAGACTGAGGCATTTTTCTCTGAACAGATTTCTGTTCAGTTCCAACGATCACTTCAGTTGGAGGAGGAGGAGAATTCCTTTGAATTTCTTTGAATCACCTTCCATATGACTCTGCTGGACTGCTGTATGGCTATACAGTGATTGGTCGCAAATTGGGCAGTTTCTCATGGAAATCTGCAACGCAACGTAAATCTGTCAACACAGTTTTGTATGTGGACCTCAGGTACCTCGAGCCCTTCACAAATTACAGTGTTCGCGTCTTTCCACTCAGCTTTCTCGGCTACAGACTTGGCACTAAAGTAAACATTTTACAAACTGCAGAGTCAGGTGAGAGCTATACAAATTCTTTTAATTTTAATTTTTTTAGCTTAATGGATAGAGCGCTGGACTGTTGTGCGGGAGGTCGAGGGTTCGAGCCCCGGCCGGACCAACACTTAAGGTCTTAAAATAATTGAGAAGAATATGCTTCCTTTCTATAACATCAAGAAATGGTTAGATATTCTAGTCTTCTCGGATAGGGACGAATAAATGGAGGTCCCGTCTCCTACAGGGTTAAGGGTAGGAGACGTTAATTTCTCACGCACGAGATTACTGTGTGATGGATGTCCTCCCCTGGGGTGGGATGGGCGGGTTAGGATTGATTGTAAAGCGCTGTTGATCTGTCATTGTAAATAGCGCTCTATAAGTGATAAACTGTAATTGTAATTGTAAATCATTTCATTCTTACTTGGAACCTCTCTCAGCCCTGTTCCATAGGCTTTTTTATTTCGCTCACAGTTTCTTTTCGTGCGTCTTTTCTGCTGGTCAACATATCAACATCACGTCAACATTACAAAAAACTGTCACACCTGCTGAACATTGTTCAGGTCTTTCCACTGAGCAATACCTATTCTATAGATTGACAGAAGGCTTTCCCTATTGATAAATATACAAAAAAGAGTGTCGGAGCTTACTGTGTTTAGTGACTTTCATCGCTCATCTTTCTCATTTGTGCGATGATATCCTTAACGCTTCGCTATAAAAGAAGACGTTCGGGCATTTAGACATTAAGTAATGGAAATGTTCTGACTATTCGGCGTCTCAATAATGGAACGTTAAACGAAATAAAACATGTCGCCATTACGAAGATTATGATCAGTTTGCGAAAAGCGAAACCAGAGTGATACTCGCTGAGTGATTTTCGCTAAGTGATTTCCGCCGATATGAATGATATCGTATGAAACTTACATCATATAAATGCTAAGAAGTCGAAGTATGTTGCGGAATAAAAAGCGCCTACGAATATAACGAAGTTTACTCAAACAGACTTTAACGTCCTTTCTTCGTTTGGTAAATCTTTCGTTTCAAGCACAAAGAATGCCGACGTGGGCCTTAACACGAGTATCGTTCATATGAACACGATACGCAATCAGATCTAATGATTGATCTTGAAGCTTATCTATCTTTTAGTTTTTATGTTGCGAAGTTAAGAGTGCTTGGAAACACAGTAAAATTCGGCAGAAAGCGACTTGGCGTCCACTAAGAGTCCCTGAAGGGCAAACGGATCAAACAGAATTAATTAAAATAATATAGAGCATGTCATCGATGTTCCATCTGACGGCTGCTTTCGTTAAGTAATTAAAACAAAGGATTTATCAAACAAAGAAAGGACGCCAGAAATTTCGCTGCATTTGTACGCGCTTTTAATTTCGCAATGTACTTCGACCTCTTAGCATTTTTAGGATGTAAGTTTCATACGATTTCAATCATATCGGCGGGAATCACTTGGCGAAAATCACACAGCGAATATCACTCTGGTTTCTCCGTTCGCAAACTGATCATAATCTTCATGATATCAACTGACATACTTTATTTCTTTTAGCGTTCCATTACCGAGACGCCACACCTTTCCCTTTTCGCAATATACTACTACATCTTCGCCCTCATTTGATGTAAATCTCACACATAACGTTTTAGTCAAATCGTCACCGGTGGTGATTTCACTTTGAGTAGTGGCGAGTTTTGTTGTGGTGAGTTTGTTGTAGTGGCGAATTGACCGCAAACCGACTATTCTTACAGGTGAAAAGTATCTCTCATTACTTTCGTGAATGATGGACTTCTGTTAACTCGTGCGAGATGACCAAATACGAAATAAAATTGTTTAATTTTGAGTGGATTGTTAATGGCATTAAGATCCTGTTGGATCTTTCTTACCAATCTTGTTCTGTGTATTCATGAATGTCAAAGGATGTCTGCTTCCGTCCGGATAGGATTTCATTAGTGCCAGTCTCTCTCCGTTTAAAATTAGGCAATGACATCTTGAATCGTTGAATGATCCGAGTTAGATGATAGATATGACCAGGTCGAGTTTGACTAATGGTCGTGGGTCGTGGGTCGTGGGTCGTGGGTACAAGTCGTGGGTCGTGGGTGTGGGTGTGGGTAAAAGTCGTGGGTGTGGTTAATACTTAATAATAAAAATAAACATTTCAAATATTAAATATAATAATACATAAATTTTATACAACCCTGTCATTCATTAATTCAACTGTTCTTTCTTCTAGTTATTTTATTTTGTTTATTCAATTTACCCTACTTTACGTCTATTTTTATCTGTTATCTCACTGTAAATGAAATTAGTTTCAGTTTCGCGACGCATTCCGAGATCTTGTTTGATAATAAAGGAAAGAGAGATAAATCTTGTAATTACACACTGTGTACACGTTTTTCGAGCTGTGCGGTCTGCGGTCTGCGGTCTGCGATCTGCGGTCTGCGTTCTGCGTTTTCGAGGTCTGTTTTAACGAGACACCTGAGCTGCTTTGTACGATTGTACCAAAAATGATTTCATATAGTAGAAGTACTATAACGTTAAAATTGCGACAGCGCTCGTGAATTCTATATTTGCGGCTAAAGTCAGGGGCCAAGGAACAGAAATTCCGAGATCTCGTCTGACAACATCAATGACAAAAGAATGAGAGATAAATCTGGTAATTACACACTGTATACACAAAGAAAAACTGATTGTGCACAAGTCGACTGACTCAAAAGGCACACACATAACCTCTGCCAGACTGGTAACTCGACAGTGGAGGATCGTAAACGCGATATCAGCTGTTGTCACACTACAGGGTTTTGTCTTAGGGAAACTCAAATTTGCAAGTGTGACCGATTTTTCCCCAAGTAAATTACCTCGGGAAGGTTTTATCGTCTGGGGCTTGAAAACCGCAAGAGAACAAAAGAATGTCCTTTGGATTTCCCTTGACAACAACCCTAAAAAGCAGAAAAAGGGAAAAATCAAATCCCAGAGTAGCCGACCAATGGACGCTCGTCGGCGATCGCGCTGGTGACAGATCCGGAATTATCGTGTTGTGAAACTAATTTAATGTAATTACAAGATTTATCTCTCTTCCCGTCGCGAAAATGAAACTAATTTCATTGACAGTGAGATAACAGATAAAAATAGACGTAAAGTAGGGTAAATTGAATAAACAAAATAAAATAACTAGAAGAAAGAACAGTTAAATTAATGAATGACAGGGTTGTATAAAATTTATGTATTATTATATTTAATATTTTAAATGGTTATTTTTATTATTAAGTATTAACCACACCCACGACTTTTACCCACACCCACACCCACGACCCACGACTTGTACCCACGACCCACGACCCACGACCATTAGTCAAACTCGACCAGGTCGAGCCAAGTGTGCAGGTACCCGACAAAAATGAAATATTCTTATTGACAGCTTTTCTTGTTATTTTGAAAGTTCCCTCTGAGTTATTTTGAATACTTTGCAAGGTATCAAGTAACCGTGAGTATCTTTAGACCTTTCTTCTTAGAATTACGTGATCTGCCACGGTTACTATCGATTCATTGTTTCATTTCATAGCTCCAAGTGTAGGACCGAACATAACCAACGCCTTCAACTTGAGTTCAAACAGTCTGTTTGTGTCCTGGCTTCACAGTATCCCACCTAATAGCTATGTCGGTGTATTGACTGGTTACCGGGTACTTTGGTCTGAACAACCGGGGTCGAAAAATAAAAAATCGCGCGATCTTGGACTTGATGCAGATAACTTTACTATTACTGGGTTGAAAGCATATGGGTTGTACAAACTTCAGGTAGCTGGTACGACGAATGGTGGATCGGGAACCACAAACGATAGATACGTAAGGACAGATGAAGACGGTGAGCAGTTATACACTATTGCACGTTTGATAATTCCAAGTCAATATCTTCACCTTCTAGCATTTTAAAACGGTATGAGATTCATTCGAATCCTTTAATATCGTCAGATAACCAACGGCTTTTTCCGAATTTACTAAGTTTATCCGTTACTGTTCTACTATTTACTACTGTGTCCATTCCATTCTATTAACGTCTCATTTTCTTTACTCTGTCTGTGATATTGTTATTTTTCAGACAAGTTCTGACTTTTACACACAGAATGATCAAAGCCATCTTTTTTTTTTTCAATAGACAACCTTCCTGGTTTCTGTAAAATAGAATTTCACGTTTGTGGTTGGTTTTATGAGAAAGGGAGAAGGGTAAACATTTCGAAGTCACTAGCTTTACATTTAAGTGATTTGTTTCATACTTACAGGTACAGATTTATCAGCTTTGTTCTCTTGTTTTTAGCAAAGTTTGGAAATCTTTAGTCACTTGTGCTCCTCATGGTGACAAGCGTGTCACGTGACACGCCAGTTGAATGCTGGGGTCTTAGACCAGTTTTAAGCAGATTTTATGTTTTACAGTGCCATCGGCATTGCCTGATAATCTAACTGTCACCGTGATAAACAGCACATCCCTTTTAGTAGAGTGGAAGAATGTTGATCCGTTCTGTAGAAATGGTGTCACCAGAGGATATCGCGTGTTTCTCAAGGACCAGAATCAGCAGAATATCATCGCCAACTTGATGCTAATTGAAACAGTTTTCTCAATTGGATTCCACGATTTATTTCCTTATCATGGGTATGAAGTGTCAGTGAGTGCATTTAACGTTAAAGGAATCGGTCCCGCTTCCACAAATGTGTCTCTAACCGGTGAAGGAGGTAAGAAAGTCTTGAAACCAGTTTTTGCAGATAGACTAGCCAAAGTACATTTTATAATAAAGTTCGGATGTAACGCGCGTTGTTACTGGTTGAAAGGACATGCTCTATGAGATTATAGAGCATGCTGATGAAACACTTGTTCGCCCTGGAAATAAAGTTTGTTTTGAAACTTAAAAATCATGCGTGGGCAATTTAACGAAGTTTTTATTCTAAAACAGATAGAGAAGGCTTGACTGTACTTTGGAAGCGGCTAGAGCACTCAACAAGTGGGGAGAAACAATCGAATACGTCTCGTTTTTTTTTTCCCTACACTTCTTTCGTGCTCCAGCCACTTCCTGCGTGGTTTACAGCAGAACAGAGCTCAGTCCGATAACATTTTGACTCACGGGAGCTGTCAGTCTGTCTAAGAATTCGCTGCAAATGAATTTGCTAAACGCCTTGTTAAGAGCGTGGTTATTGTTAATTATTGCTATTGTTCGCTTTATGTCACCTTGAGATTTACTTTACGCATCCAACCGTTTGATTGACAGCGGCTGAAATCTCATGTATTCTAAAAACTTTATCTGCCGACCAATCACAACCGACTAGTTCAAGATATGCAAATTATTATGCCGCCCGCTGATTAAATGGGCACTTACGTATGATGCACGATCCTCGCAGTAGATAGCGCTATTTAAGCAATAGCGAAAATCAGACCTGAAAAAAATCAGGCCTGTACGGGATTCGAACCACTGACCTCTGCGATACTAGTGCAGCGCTCTTACCAATTGAGCTAACAAGCCAACTGGGAGGAGGCCGTTAAGTTGATTCGTAATAAACCCGTGAAAGTGATAAATCAGTACAATAAAATATATGAAGTTCATATCTTTTGAACTGCGGTATTAGATACGTATGATGCACGATCCTCGCAGTAGATAGCGCTATTTAAGCAATATCGAAAATCAGACCTGAAAAAAAAAAAAAAAAAAAAAAATCAGGCCTGTACGGGATTCGAACCACTGACCTCTGCGATACTAGTGCAGCGCTCTTACCAATTGAGCTAACAAGCCAACTGGGAGCAGGCCGTTAAGTTGATTCGTAATAAACCCGTGAAAGTGATAAATCAGTACAATGAAATATATGAAGTTCATATCTTTTGAACTGCGGTATTAGATACGTATGATGCACGATCCTTGCAGTAGATAGCGCTATTTAAGCAATAGCGAAAATCAAACCTGAAAAAAAAAAAAAAAAAAAAAAAATCAGGCCTGTACGGGATTCGAACCACTGACCTCTGCGATACTAGTGCAGTGCTCTACCAATTGAGCTAACAAGCCAACTGGGAGCGGGTCGTTGAGTTGATTCGTAATAAACCCGTGAAAGTGATAAATATACAATGAAATATATGAAGCTCATATATTTTGAACTGCGGTATTAGATACATATTATGCACGATCCTCACAGTAGATAGCGCTATTTAAGCAATAGCGAAAATCAGACCTGAAAAAAATCAGGCCTGTACGGGATTCGAACCACTGACCTCTGCGATACTAGTGCAGCGCTCTTACCAATTGAGCTAACAAGCCAACTGGGAGCAGGCCGTTGAGTTGATTCGTAATAAACCCGTGAAAGTGATAAGTATACAACGAAATATATGAAGTTCATATCTTTTGAAATGCGGTATTAGATACGTATGATGCACGATCCTCGCAGTAGAGATCGTTATACGAATCAACTCAACGGCCTGCTCCCAGTTGGCTGGTTAGCTCAATTGGTAGAGCGCTGCACTAGTATCGCAGAGGTCAGTGGTTCGAATCCCGTACAGGCCTGATTTTTTTCAGGTCTGATTTTCGCTATTGCTTGAATAGCGCTATCTACTGCGAGGATCGTGCATCATATGTATCTAATACCGCAGTTCAAAATATATGAACTTCATATATTTCATTGTATATTTAGAAACTTAGTCAGGTTATTGGGGAATTTATTCAGATTCTGCATACTGGCAATGCCCATTGGGTATGTGTAAGCTCAGCTGGGTGCGAAGATGGCACTGTCAACCTGTATGACAGTTTGTATCATAACATTATTCTAAATGAAGTACAAGAGCAGGTACTCAATCTTGTTGGACGTTCAAATTTTACTAGCACTTCAAGTTGTCCCTGTGCAACAACAGACAAATAGCAGTGACTGTGGAGTATTTGCTGCCACCTTTGCTTCCTGCCTTGCCTATGGTATACACCCTGAAACAATGCAATTTGATATCCCTAAAATGAGAAACCATTTATATCAGTCTTTAAAATCTGGTGTATTGAAAATGTTTCCTAAATTTTAGACTGCTTAAGGTACATCTACAGTTAAAAAATTTTTGGAGAGAAAGAATACCCACTTTATTACAGTGAAAATAAAATAGTTGCCCGATGCAATGGACCTGCATACTTGAATGCTCAAGATGGAGGGTAGGGACCCAATCTACGTTGAATCGATCCCAATCTTTCGCAGCTTCTTCTGAAACGAAGTGCCGGCTGCAGACCCTATCGCGTTCTTAAATATCATCAGTTAAGTCATCTCTACTTATCGCACAGATCCACATTCTTCTTCGCTCAGAAGTAAGTTCTTCGTTGTACTCTCCTTGACTATACTGAACACGTGGGACACGAAAAAACATTACTTTATCGACGTTAGACCACTTCTTCCCTGTTTTGTTCCCACAGCTAATGACAAGGCAAAGAACTGTGATAACGAAAATATAAATATTACACGATTGTCTTCTCAAAACCGTAAAATGTGCTCCAAATGTTTCCTGTCACAATACTCAGAGCTGATTATCATGGAACACCAACATGGCGGATGAAGTCGGTTACCATGACGATAAAGAAATTTGGTCACGTGAGTGAAAACGCTCTATATTTACATCCTTTGACCAATAATTGAGTCTAACTTCCTTTTTTACACAATGTAATAACCGCTCCGAATTTTACGTTACCGAACAGAAACCGATTATTTACCCTCCAAGAGACACTAGAAGAATAACATCTTTCGCTTCTTAGAGAGGAAGTTGTAGGTGTTGAGATGAAAAGCTCGACACTTGGGAATGGATTTTCAACGATGTGATGAATCGACACGCCCCCATTGTCGAGAAAAGAGTAAAACATAAGTTTCTATTGCCGTGGATGAACAATGACATCTTATAGCTTTTGCACCTTAGAGACCAGTTCAAAGTACGTGCCAAATCAAACATTCTCGCAGGTATAATGTACAAAAGATTACATAGCTAAGTGGTAAAGACAATTGCCAAGGCCGAGATGGCTTATGTGAGGTAGGAGATCTCCAAAAATATGAATAATCCAAGGAAACTCTCAAAAACTCTCAAAAGGATTGCTCCAACTAAATCTGCACCCTCCAATTTTTCATTCATTGAGGCGGAAGATAAAGTATTTTTTATCCTAAGGGAATGGCCAACACCTTCAATAAACATTTTACCAATATCCAACAAAAAGCAGATACGGTTATCCCATTAGTGGATACTAACAAACAAAATCATCGACTCACTGATTTCGTAAAGTCGCATCAATAATTCAACCGTATTCCACACCCCGCCAATTAGCGTGAAACAGGTGGTTGAAGATCCCAAGAACACTCCTGATAATAAAGCCACAGGACTTGAGGGAATTGGAATTAAACTCTCAAAGCAAGCTTTGAATGCTATCGCTCCTTCTCTTACCCACATCTACAGTGCTAGTACTGCAAGTGGTTCTTTCCCCGACAACTTTAAGAGAGCGAAGCTGACTCACTTCCACAAGAACGACTCAATCCATGATAAAGCAACTATTGTCTCATTTCCATATTGCCTGTAATATCTAAACCTCAGGAGAGGCATGTTGCGCGATCGCACCTTGATTACTCAACATCTAATACGCTCTTACAAAGTAAACATTCAGCATATCGACGTTATCATTCTCGTGAAACAGCACTTTTGAGTCTTACTGACAACTGGCTCAAGCTATGGACTCGAAAGAACGTGTCGGCGAGGAACTGCAGGACAATAGTAAAGCTTTTGATCTGGTAGATCACAACTTTCTTTTATCAAAAGTCAATATGTGCCACATTGATAATAAATCTCTGCGTTGGTTTGAGTCTTACCTAGACGATTGAACACAGCGATGTTGTATCAATGGGATCGCTGTCTGACGTACCACCAATTACTAGAGGCGTTCGACAAGGTTCTATTTTGGGTACCATCCTTTTGGGTACCATCCTTTTGGGTACCATCCTTTTGGGTACCATCCTTTTGGGTACCATCCTTTTGGGTACCATCCTTTTGGGTACCATCCTTTTGGTACCATCCTTTTGGGTACCATCCTTTTCTTGTTATACACCGATGACCTTCCACTTGCAATACCTGATTGCAATTTGGATGGCTAGTTCTAATTCTTTGCTTATCCAGCACGGACTTCAGGGAAGTTTCAACAAAGCGGATCACTGGTTCTCGCTAAACAAGATGGTCCCAAACGCAAAGAAAACAAAGCAGCTACTTGTTGGAACCAAGCAAAAACTTTCCTACTGCACAAACCCATCGCTTAACCTTTCGTTGCGAGGCACTGAAATCGAAGAGCCGTCCACGAAAAGCTGCTTATTATCAATTGTTAATTGTTATTGGAATAGCCATATAGATTGCATGATCACTAAATTAAATTTTAGGGTAAGTCTTCTTGAAAGAGACAAAAAGTACCTAAATTTATCACTTAGGAATTTGCTATACAACGCTTTAATTAAACTAATTTTCGAATATTGTTGTTCAGTGTGGGGAAATACTAAGATTGATAATTTACGAAGGCTCTTCAGAATTAAAAAACGTTGTGCTAAGGTAATTTTAAACGCAGGCACTAAAAGAACAGTTGGTTAGGTTGGATCCCCATTAGTGATATAATAGAGCAAAGGACACTGTGTATTATGTATAATATTATCCTTGGGAAATTTCCTGACATTATCACACACACACGAAACAACTAATAAGGACTTTTCCACGCCTTTTTTAGCACCAAGACCAGCAAACGTTCAATTCTTGCAAGTGACACTAGACTATGGAACAACCAAGACGGTACTAGCGTCTCACTCCCCTTCAGTTATAAATTTAGAAATCAACTATACAAGATATATATAGATCGGAACTCCAGAATTGATAATTTTACTACGAGGAGAAATTTTTAATGAATTTTTAATTGTATTTTATCTTTGTATTTTTGCTATTTGAATTTGTAGTTTTAGAGGACCATCATAAGAACTACTGGTTTTACCAAATTTAATGTGTTGGGAAGTTTACATTTTAAACATTTAGGCACGTAGGCTGTTCCAAACATTTTTTAATTAAAACGTCTTTATGATTTATGTAATGTCTTCGAAGCAATTAGTTTTATGTGGAGATAAGCTTTCGTACAAACTAATGAGTTCCGTAGACAGTATGTTCATCAGCCGCGTTTCCGAATGCTGATAAATGATATATACAGTTAAAATCTTGTATTCAAATCTAAAGAGTTCGGCAGATTGACTTTTCTTAAGGAAACTAATTCTTTTTTTATCTTACAAGATACCACCACAGAAAATTGAATATTATTAGAAGAAATCCACAATGGAGACGGCCTTTATTTGAATTTCAGGAAAGAAAAAAAAAACATATTGGAGCAGCATGATGATAAAGGGGCTCCATAATATAAAGTTTTTTAAGTCATTTGAAATTTTTTTGCGTCAGAATAGACTCAGAACCATTCTTATGTGTTGTTGCTGTGGTAACTTGCAGATAGTAAAAACTGCATTCAAGACGGTGGCAAAAATGATGCTTTTTAAACAGACAAATTTGCTTAATTATCTTTCGTGCTATTAGTTTTTATTACCGGGAGTAAAAAATGCTCTGATTTTAGCATGTGGTCGTTTTTGATATGAATCAAATGTGATCAAGGCACAGCGGTTGTCGATGAATGACATGTTTACCACGAATAAATGATGTCTTTCTGTCATTTAGGTATGCTCGAGACATTTCCGATGCTTTCTTTCCTAAAAGCTCGCCAGTGTATTGATTGCAAAGCAAAGTTTTTCGAAGCACACGCCGTTAGTCTGTATTCTGGGAGGTGTTACCATGTGTCCTTTTGATGTTCTGTCTTTGTATTAATACTGTGCTGTAGCATGAACTATAAATGAAAGGAATTGTAGCTAAAAGTACACAGTGCAAATCTAGCGGCTATCATCTGATGTTTCTTATTCAACAACGATAACAGGTGAGGTAAGGAAACTTTAGGTTGCTATTCATGTAATGTTTACAGTTTGTTTTTCAGCTTTACTAAGTTTAGAAACTCTAATGGTGATCTTTTAAGTAAGCTTTTACTTTCAGAATATGACTATAAACTTTGCCCAGCGTGGGAGCTTGAATCAATAAGTATCCAGAAAAAAAGAATGATTTTGACTCTAATGTAAGCAGTTCCTCTTTTGAACATTATCAACTTGTCAACTTCCAAACTAAACCGAAGGTCCCTCGAGTTTGATACTTCTTGCGTTTGTATTTTTTTTTTCAGTGTTTGTATTTTTTTGTCACACTCGAAAAAGTCTTTGATTCCAGTATGACGATGTTCGCTTAATTTTGCGGGAACAAGAATCTTAATGATTCGCGTAGGGAGTTCATAGTGACAAGTGACACCCGATTAGAAAACGAAGTCCAAATCTTTCCTTTTCTCCATTTCGTGATAAACATGAACCAGGTGCAGCTGGGTACTATTTCGGCAGTTTTCTATTTAAGCTAAATTCACAATTGTTTTATCAGGCAAGAAATGATTGTTCGTTTGACCGAGCCACAATTTGAGTTGATGCAGAATTTGAATTTATGGAAAAAAAAAATCGCAAACAATAATTGCCGAAACAGCATTAGGTCCATAAACTAACCTCAATGTAGAAATCTAAATTAACCATCAGGAGTGAACGTTTTCGCTATGTTTATGACGCATACAGTGCTTTTGTTATAAATAATAGTTCAGAATTGAATATTATTTCAGTTTGAAAATTCCGAACTGTAATTTTCATTTCGCGGTAGGTGATTTATTATCACCTACCAAGAAGACGCTGCCTTGATCTTCTTTCACAATTAACAAATCTTTTTTCTCTCTGTCGATAGTGCGTGGGATGAATGAATATTCGATTCATGAGCCGAAGTCAAAATAAAACTTCTTTTCGTATTTTGCCATTTGCCGACAAATTGGTTTGGCTTAACATGGACGTAGCAGATAATTGTGTCCCATAAAGTTTGACACCACGCATTGAACAACGATGCAAGCCTATGTGACCAAATGGATTAATGCACTCCTCTGTTGTCAAATGATCTGTTGATATCTCTCCTAAGTGCAGTTGAATGACAGTTTCTTGACACATAAGTCTCGTCAGAATAGGAACTGAAGTAGGTGAAAAAGCAGTTTACACATTGACTTCGTTTAAGTTGTCACTAGTCGATGGTTCACGGGAAATGCATTACTTAGAGAAAATACGTTCCAAGGAAAAGCTGCGACATTTGCTTATCAAGAAACGTAAGAGTTTTGCTAAAATTTGACCCCTTTTGATCAAGAAGCGATATTAGTGCTTGTATCTTGTAAAAAATTTAGAAAATTGCTGCGCCTAAATATGTTCTTTTTTTTTTCTATTTGATAAATTTAACATGTGCTTTTAACTTTCCTTCAGCTTCGCTCTTGTTCACGCTAATGCACTGCGCTCTTTCATAATCATTGCTAATCTTTTCCATCAGTGGCTTCGTTTCCTCGTCAGATTAGCTCTTGCTTTTTTTTTTTTTTGCTCTACGTGAACGGGCTAAGGACCATTTTAATTTTTCCCTGATTTGAAGGCAATTTCCACGTCTTAGTTGTCATATCGAAGCAAGACAGAGGCTTCGTATGAGGATTCGAGAGCTACCAATGTTTATATTTTTATTTCAATTCCGGTCCTACTAAAAACCCTCGATTATATTTATTGAGAAACTCTGCCCAACACTGAAAGCTATCGTACCCTTGTTATGTGTTTGTTACTGAACTTATGTTTTTTTATCGGCCAGCTCGGAGGTGTTCAGCAAGTGTTATTTACCTTCGATGATGACATGATTACCCTGCTGCGTCATTTGGTGAAAAAGCGAGTCTCGCGGCCCTCAAAAGACTGTTATTCATATCATTAGCTTCATCTCACTGTTAATGAAAAGTGGTAGATGTCTGCGAAGCCACGGACAGTCGAGATGAACTTCTAGACCCATTCAGCAACACTCCAGAGGAAAATTGATAAATATTCGTTCTATCTGTGGAAGAAAAAGTTCAAAGAAAATAATCAACTTTTTATATTTTTCATCAACTACACAGTGAACGCGAAATCGTCCCAAATTATGTCAATTAACTGCTCCAGATCGAAACAGCCTTAATTTGTAACTAAATACATGTGTACGTATAATCCATGAAATGGTATGACCCCCTCTCCATTTGCGCTAACCCCAACCCCCTCTCCCACAACAAACGATCTTTCCCTCCTAACAAAACACACTAAATCTAGTAAAAGGGAAAATAAAGAAGGGGAAAAACAGGAGAGCATAGGGATGAAGAGCAACACTGCAAGGGATAGCACTGGACGGAGAAATGGCCGAAACAAAAAAAAATTGAGTAAAGGGGAAAAAAATTCAAAAATAACTGCAGAGATAGAATACACTTATTTCCTTTCCCTCGCTGAAGCCCTCTACGCTACGACAGCTCTCGGTTTTCATACTGTGAACCTCAAATGCCACAATTGTTCAATAGAAGTCACGCTTTTCCCTTAAATTTTTTTCGACAAAAAGATACCAAATGCGTTGAATCCAGTATGGTTTACTGATTTTCATTTCGTTTTGCGCACAGACTTGACATTGCATGTAGTAGATCTGAAATAAGAAACTACTTGAAAGCTTTTTCTGTACTTTATTTTGCCGAATGACAAACAGTTTCCGCTTGCAAAATTACTTAGATATTGCTTTCGGTAAATGATCTATTCCGGCTCGAATAAATTATGAGGTCCTTAAGCCTTAAAAATAAATATGACTGTTTGCGACGAAAAACGAAATCCCCGCTGATATAAGTTTATGGATGTTCAGAAGGAGAGATCCGTCTTTTTCACGTCGGTTTCTCAGTCTTTGTAATCAGTGGTGAGTTATTTTAGCTGGGCTCTCAGTTCAAATACCTTGTTTCATGGCAAACAGTGCCCGATTAACGCAACAAACATTAAAAGACGTCGACGTCGCTTTCATCTCAAACACGTCTATTTGCAGCCGGAGAAGTGACGCTTAACCCGCTGACATGTATGAACGAGGGTAAATTTCGCATGCCCTTAACACTGTTCTTAATCATGTTAGGCAAGTAATTTGGGAATCTTTGTTTGTTTTGTCATACAGTGGACAGAAATTTTTCTTAGAAGTTATTTACAAACGTAGAATGGCAGTTTTACCAAAGTCAATCGGAAACGAAAATAGCAGGAAACCTTTCGAAAGTAAAATGAACGAACTCGAAACAACCACCTTATTGAGGAAAAAAAATGGAACGTGAAAAATTTACAGTGTGGCTGGTGCTATGACAACAAATCGATCTCTAATCGTTAACGCTCAGAGAAAATTTTAACTTTCCTTCGGCGTAATTTAATAGTTTCGTAGAATATTTGAGATAAAGAAGTGCGGCTATCTAAAATTTCGAGGTAAATGGGAACACCATCGATAAATCCGACAATGCTATGATTTGCCGAAGCCTTGGTAAAAAAAAAAAAACAAAGTTTCAGCACAATTAAGTATAAAGATATCAGGGAACCTTTGAAATTTGCACTCGTGATGGCACCTGTCATAGGCTGTATTCTTCACTATTGTGATAAAGAGCGCTGCCACCGCCTTCATTGACAGAAAAATTTAATTCATTACCATTCAAGACTCTGTGCTTTCTTCTCACATATGAATAGTGAACCACCACTGGAGCCTTTTTCGCTGTTAACCAATCTTTTCAAAATTGATGTTTATCCCTTCATTTCGTTGAAAGACTTGAGTGGTCGTGAACCAAGACTTTTTCGTTCCTGCGGGGTAGGTGAGGGGGAGATTTATAAGCGACTGCTAAGTAAACTTTACGTTTACGTCACATTGTTCGTTTAACTTCCTCAGCAGACTTTTATATACAAAGCTTGATCACGTAGGAAAAGCCCAATACGTACTTATTTCTTTTCAAACTACATCTCAATCACCTCATCGACATCTCAAGCGGGTAGAAAACATCTTGATTTTCAATTCTCTCTGAAACGGAAGTTGTAAGTATTCCCCGAACTTCGTCTCCTATATTTCAATTTCAAAAGGTCTCAAATTTTCGAACGCGTGGATGCAGCTACCAATGGAGACAGTATTTAATGCCCTTCCTTCTTAAATCACCGCATAATCAGTGTGTATACTTCACGTACATTATAACAATAAGTTCTAAACGAGTTATAGTTCGAGTAAACGTGTAGCATAAATCATTTTTATGCGAATAAAACGAGTTTATCGGAGCGACATTGTTTATATACCTAACGTGTTATCTGCTCATATTAAACATCATCGACCCCTTCCTTTGAGAAGAGGAACGCGTGACCGTTGTGTAATAGCAAATAACTATCGTTTTATTTTAACTTCAGCCAAAGACTTGATATTTCCTCTTTAATTTTTTGTAGACTCCAGTGAAGAGACGAGCTGTATTTAAGAAAATTGACCGGACTTGCTGAACACCTACATCATAGCTTCCAGTGCAAGACTTAAGTCATGCTCTCTACATCTACATATTGTGTTCGTTCTCTACGTCAGAGCACCTGCCAACGCACTGTGATCGACGATATTTAGTGAAGCGAAGTTTGTCAATTTAATTTTTTTGGGGGAATATACTTCTCTCGCCGGAGCCATCAAAGTTAATTGTGCCACGGAGATCAGACAGAGGAAATAATTATTCAGCTCTGTTGTAATATAAAAACCCTGCAGGCCATTTGATAAGTATTGGCTGACATTGTGTGACTCACATGGCAGGTGAACTAAATATTTTGGCGGAAAATGTATTGTGCTTATCTAAGCCCTCTCAAATGAACAAGGTTATTTTTCGACAGTGATTGGATCTTCAGCTACAGCCAAGGATTTTGAGTTAATTTTGTCATATTTGAGGTTTATCTGGACTGAACTGCTTAGCAGTCATGAATGGTTCGCATACGAACGTATTTGAAAATGTAAGTGAAAATATTTTATCTGACATTTCCCCAGAGGTGCGCCTATACAGACAAGTAGAACTTGCTCTTGCCGTCATATTATGCATCTTGTCGCCTATAACAGTGATATCCAACGCTCTTCTACTAACAGCGATCTACAAAGATCCTCTGCGGTGTTTTCGCACCCCGATGACATCCTTTATCGTGGGTCTCGCGATATCCGACCTGCTCGTGGGGTTGACTGTCGAGCCTTTTTTTGCAATTTTTTACGTAGTTGGTTTCTCCAACCTCAACGCAAGGCCTGGTGCAGTTTATGAGTTAATTCAAAGGATTGGCGGAATTATTTCTACTATAGCGATCAGTGTTTCATTTTTCGTAGTTCTCGCCCTTTCTGTATGTCAATATATAGCGGTCACCTACCCACACAAATTCAAGACCTTGGTGTCCAGAAATCGAGTTCTCTGCTCCCTTGTTGTCAGCAGCGTTTACATCACGGGTTTTTGTATGCTGCAGTTTACGGGGATAGAATTGAACACATTTTTATTGGTAGACCTTGTCCTACACCCTTCTCTGTTCTCTATTATCTTAATCGTTGTTCAGGTACTATTATACACGTCCTTTAACCGGCATCTCCAACGAAGAAATACTCTCCGCAGAGCAGCTTCCGTGAACCAGTCCCTCAGGAGAGCAAATTCCTACAAGAGAAGAAACAATGAACGCCAGTTTACCATCATGACATTTTATCTTACAGCCATCTTGTTAGTGTCTGCTTCGCTGCACAATACTGCCCTGTACATTTATCTCTTCAAGAAACCAAGAACCTCGGTGGAAAATGTTAACATTCACATCGGTCTACGAATCAGTGATCTAATGCTTTTCATCAAAGTGGCCCTGGATATTTTTATCTACGCGTGGAGGCTTCCCTCGTACAGGAGAGCTCTCAGATGTACTTTATTTGGACGTCAGCCGGCAAAGCGTGGCTCGTCTACGACTGTTCGTAAAACAAGCGATGCTCCAACTATGATGGAAAATGATCACAACTTGAAAGAGACTGGGACAGAAAATGCGACAATGTTGCAGCCACTGGTAGCTTGTACGTGATTTTCCAATTCCAAAATTATAAAATTATGCCAGCAAATGGGATTTCTGGTGGAACCCCAGAGGCTTTATGCTCACTAAGTTAAATATCCCTTTCAGACAAGTCTTAAATAGATCTTTGTACTATTGTAAATATTTGTCCCTCTTCAAAATTGTTGTTGTGGCTAAATTTGAAGCCCAGCTGTTGGGAGAGGTGCCTGCAAAGGTTTGCTCATAGCTGGATAAAAAATAGGTTTAAAAGCGAAAGGCTCATTTTTTGTTCTCTCGGCGGAGAGAATCAGTCTCCCAGATCCCTTTGCGTTCGCCTCCGGCCGAGAGAAATTGTTTTTATTACCACACTTTTACTGATAAAAGAATACTGGTTTCATATACACATGGGGGTAGGTTTTGTCATTACACACGAGCAGATTCTTGTCTGATTCACATAAATATATCGACTACAATGACCTGCTTCATTGACTAGAGGAAAGTGTAGATATAAAAATAGACATGGTAAAAGTTAATCAAGATATCAGGTGCAACAACGACAGTTGTGTAATTGTGTCTCGACAATCTATTTAAATTGTCCGTCGGCTTAAGTGTTTATGGTTTTCGTCTACTTGGAGATACAGTAGATAACCATTTCTTTGTGTACAAATCTCTATACAGACGAGAGCTCATTTTCGTGAAGATTTTTCGAGCAGGAGAAATTTTTTTAATCTCTATGAGGTTGCTGCATAGCCGGAAAGACCATGGACAAATTGTTGCCAGAAAATAGTTAAGATGAGGCATTCTTGGACATTCTTGTGGACAAGGAAAATATGAATAAATTTTTAAGTTTTCAGTTGCAGAGAGCTTCATAGGATCATAGATGATCAATTTGAATGACAATTCTTAATATTTATTTTGATGCACCGAGACGAACTACATTGTTTTTCGTTTACAGAGGGACACCACTTCCCTTAAACATTATTTAATCTGGACCGCATTGAACTGAGATTCACTCACAAATCTAAAATCAATGTAAAGAATTAACATTGAGGAGACGGTAGATTGAGTAGATCTTTGTTTCTTATGTTTACCCGTGTTGTTTCAGTCAAAGATGGGAATCTTTTGTTTTAGTTGGAATGATAATCTTTAAGTGCAATTGTGGAGAGGTCTTCGATCTCTCTTGTCGAATTAACAATTATTCCACTAGCGCGCGTTGGATATGAGATGATAGATAGCCAACGAGGCGCGTAGCGCCTCGTTAGCTATAATCATCTCATATCCAACAAGAGCAAGTGGAATAATTGTTTTATGAAAAACGTTAAATTAAGTTATTAAATTTTATTAAATTTTATTAAATTTTTAGCTTCCTTTTAATTTTAAGCTGACATGTACGCTTGCCATATTTGTAGATTATGGTATATTGGCTGATATACCATAATGGCTAAGCCAATAAAAAGTCTTGAATTGCATTATCCAATGATCTAGTTTTTAATAATATTGGATATACCTGCCTTTCGGTAAAGGCTTTGTATCTACCTGTTTAGTAATGAGTTTTTTTCTGGTCAAGTGGCAGATTCAATTTCAGCTTTTTAAATGAACCCATTAGCCCTTGAGGGTGACTAACAGCTAATTTCTCATTAGAAAAGGTATTGATGCAAAATCAAACAGAAAGTCATAGAAATTAAGGAAATGATCTTTAACTCGGAAAACTCTTGATTTTTATCTAATTTCTCTTTTAAGGTACCATAGGAAATGTCATAAGTAACAACCGGAGATAATATGCAAGATGATGCTAGGGTGTAAACATTTTTAACGTCATAATTTTATAAAAGCTTGAATTTTCTGCTTGAGTCAGTTTTTCGATATTCTTTTCTACATACGACACTCACCTTAGGCCCGATTTCCGCCACTTTCTCGAGTCTGGTCTTTTTCGTTCCTCCCCGAGAAGGGGGTTCGGTATGGAGTGCGGGCCTCAGTTCCCGAACAGCGGCTGCTAATCGAGCCTAAACTCACCTCAGCCAGGATCAATTTCCGTCCCTGTTCCGTCCACGTTATTAGATATTCCTCCTTGCCATGATTTGATTATTGGTGTAGCGTGTTTATTATTATTATTATTATTATTATTATTATTATTATTATTATTATTATTAAGAAAAATTGACAAATTACAAAACATGAAGTACCACTGCTCCCAGTTAGCTACAGCTATTCGAGGCGAGCAATGGTTGACGCATTAAATTACGTATTAACATACAAATTATACAAGTGGAATTACAATTACAATACTAAGTAGAATTAATTATTATCATACAATACATTATAATAGGCTTACAGAACTAAGAATTAAGTAGGAATAGTTACAATACTAATTTCAGAACTAATTACAATACTAATTTCAGATAATGAAATCAAGAAAACAGAGTTTATTGAGATACAAAAGAATAACAAGGGAGAACAGAATAATGATAATAATTAAATATTGACTAATATAACATATGGGAAAGACAAAGATTCACAGGAGAATTAAACAGATTACATTAGAAGCTGGAAGGATAACGCAGATTAGTTCAATTTCTACGGCCTATTCAAGTCCTGTAGATCAATATACTCAATTGCTTCCGAGAGTTTCTGTAGGAGCATATTGTGAATGTTGTGTTTAAATTTCGCTTTCGGCATTTGACCGGCGAATTTCATCAGAAAGGTTATTCCAGATTCTAACACCGTTTCTTGAAAAACACATGTTTTGCTTGTCTAATCTAGAGTATCCAAGAAAAATGCTGCCTCTTGTTGATGATCTTGTGTTGTGTAAGTGAATATTATGTTGATAATCAAATAAATTGCTTATTTGAGGTGGCGATGTGTTATTTGAGACATCATGCATTAAGATGGCAACTGACTTGAAGTAAAGAAGATCTAGAGGTAGTAGACTGGAAGAAATGAAGAAGGGTACTGCGTGAGTTTTATAATCCCAGAAGAACATGAGGCGAAGGGCACATTTCTGAGGACATAGGATTTTGTTTCTGTGAGTTTTGTCTGCTCGGCCCCACGCTGTTCTACCATACAATAAATATGGTTGAATCATTGATCTGTATATATGTTGTAAAGTATTAAGTGGTACGAGATGTTTTAGCCTAGCAATAATACCAGTCATTGTGCTTATTTTAGAGGCGATGTGTAAAATATGTTGTTTCCAGGAGATGTTCTCATCGATAAGCACGCCTAAATATTTAGCATAATTTTACGTTCCAAAGACGTGTAAGAGTTGGTCTAACCGCCTCCCGGTTAGCTCTATTGGTATAGCGCTGGACTGTTGTGCGGGAGGTCGAGAGTTCGACTCCGGCCGGACCAACACTCAGGGTCTTTAAATAACTGAGAGGAAAGTGCTGCCTTTGTAATAATATCTGCAGATGGTTAGACTCTATAGTCTTCTCGGATAGGGACGATAAATGGAGGTCCCGTCTCTCAAACCCTTATATGTGATAAAAATTGTAGGACGTTAAAGAACCCACGCACTCTTGGAAAAGAGTAGGGCACGTAGTGCCCGGTGTTGTGGTCTATCTTTGTGTAGTGTCTAATCTAGGGTGAATTGGGGAGGGAAGGTGAGATCAATACATGGACTGAAGTGGCTGCATAGTGCGCCTGATAAATTCTGACGTCCGATCTCACCTTAACTGATTGTAAAGCGCGACTGATTATCTATATAGTAGTTTGCGCTATATAAATGTTAAATTGTTGTTGTTGTTATGATGATTGAATATTTTTAAATTAACTTCCTATTTGACATTTTTTGTCTTGGTCGAAAAATAACGTAATTAGAGTTTTTAATGTTTAGAGATAATTTGTTTACTATTAACCTGTCATAAAGCTTACAGAGCTGATCGTTTACTGTAGATTCCTGGGATTTTAAGTTTTTATCTGCATATAAAAGATTCGTATCGTCTGCGAATAGATAAAACTTTATACGGTTACAGCTGTTACAAATATCATTTATATAAACAAGGAAGAGCAGAGGCCCAGATTGGACAACAAGCAGCCAAGAAGTCCATATAACTGGCCAACAATTACGGCCTACAGTACAACAAACCCACGCAGCAGGCCACGCTGACTTCACAACAGGCCCAAAGGGATGAGGAAGGATACTTCGCTTTCCAGTCAGTCACGTCTGACGATGTGCGAAAAGTCGTCTTAGACATGCCTACCAATAAGGCACCGGGCTTCGATAAAGTTCCCATTTCGGCGGTTAAGGACTGCCTCGAGCACATTCTTCCAATGCTGACTGACCTAATAAACTACTCTTTCTCAAGTTCCGTGTTTCCGTTAGCGTGGAAAAAGGGTGAAGTAGTCCCACACCCAAAAGAGGGTGATCATGAGGTGGCGAGTAACAACCGTGCCATCTCACTACTGCCAGTCCTCTCTAAGGTAGCGGAGAGAATTGCCATGCGTCAGTTCAATGATTACTTGACATTGCATTATCGATTGACCAAACATCAAAGTGGAAACCGATTTCTGCACTCAACGGAAACGCTGAGCTCATTAGTAACGGACGACATCTTTAGAGCGATGGATACTGAACCAGCAAATAACTGCAACGGTCCTAATAGACTTGAGTACAGCTTTCGATAGTCTCTCTCATTCTACCCTGCTCAGCAAACTCCAACTGCTCGGCACCTCAGGGAAGGCACTCCACTGGTTCAAGAGCTACCTGTCAGATAGACGGCAGTGTGCTCGAATGGGAACATCATTGTCGGATCCCCTCACGATAACTCATGGGGTACCTCAAGGGTCCATCTTAGGCCCGATGCTGTTTACACTCTCTGTGAATGACCTTCCAACGGTAACTAAGTTCAGTAACATCGAATCCTATCTAGACGACACTAAGATCTACTTATTGTGAGCGTCTAAAGATATCCACTCTTGTCTAAAACAAGTCGCCGAGGATCTTGAAAGTATTGCTGGCTGGTGTTGCGCAAATTACCTGCTTATAAACCCGGATAAAACTAAAGTTGTGCTCTTTGGAACGCGGCAGCTTGTATCAAAGCTACCTGACGTCACTGTACCCTTTCTTGGACAGCAACTATACCCTGTCTCTTCCGCCAAAGACCTGGGTGTTACCCTGGACTCTGGCTTAACATTCAATAATCACATCTCATCATTATCGTCATCTTTGCTATCTAGTTTGTGTAAAATAAGTAGGGTTCGCCACCTGTTCTCCAAAGAAGTTCTTTACATAATGATTAACTCTATCGTGTTAGTCAGCTATTCTATTGTTCTATTGTATGGTCTGGTACTTACAAACAGACTATCCATAAACTACAACTTATGCAGAATTTTGCCGCCCGTATACTAACCGACACAAGGAAATACGATCAGATTACACCGGCCTTGAAAGCTCTTGGCTGGCTAACTATAGAGGAGCAACTTCGACCGCGTGACGTGACAATGATGTATAAATGTATTAACAATTTAGTACCGGCATATATTAGCTGTAAAACAGGGAAGCGATCAACTTTTCACGCTTACAATCTCCGCAATAGTGAAGATCTAAACTTGCCAAACTGCCGAACAGCGGCTGCCCAGCGTGGTTTCTTTTATAGAGCAGCAAACGCGTGGGATAGCCTCAGTAACAACACTAGAACTGCTCAATCACTAAGATCATTTAAAAAGCATGCAAAGGCAGAATTAGTGAAGAAATAGGGTACTGGCATCTTAATATATAACTATAGAATATTTTGTAGTGTTAGCTGTGATGATTGTTATTTTTAGTAGTAGTAACCCTAAGTTATTTCTATATCAAGTGCGTGTAAGTTGTTGTATTTGTACCATTAGTTTTATTTATATTATATATACACATTGTAAATTAATTCTGAAAAACCCCATGGGGAGAATTAATAATAAAGTATTGTATTGTATTTTCCTAGGACTGATCCTTGGGGGACCCCAGATAATACTGTCGCTTTCCTAGATATATTCAAGGAGCCAATTTCAGTTATTTGTTTACGACTAGTAAGGTAGGAGGCAAACCAGTCATTCACAATCCCTCGTATACCATAATGTTCAAGTTTCTTTAAAAGTATTGAGTGGTCGACTGTATCAAAAGCTTTTTGTAAATCAATAAATATTCCACAGGTGTAAAGCTTTCTGTCCATATTAGTTTGAATTCGATTGGTAATTTCCGAAAAAGCATGTTAAGTGGACCGCTTTTCATGAAAACCGTATTGTGAATCATAAAGAATACTGAACTTTTCAAGAAATGATTTCAAGCAAGTATACATCATTTATTCGAAGATTCTGTTGAAGACTGAAAGTAGTGATATGGGTCTGTAGTTGGATAAAAGCTCACATGATGATGATGATGATGATGATGACTTTATTTAAACTCGGATGCAAATGAGGCTTGTTAGGCCTCTAGCAATAGAGATGTTAATATACCGAGAAAAATGTATGAATATAAATTACAGAGTTTAAAAATTATATAAGCCTAAATATAAATGATGATATAAATGATGGTGATATAAAATTACAAATTACTTAGATTTCTTATCTCATTCCTGAAAGGGCCAAATTCAGCCATTAATCTTAGCTTATCGGGTAATGCATTCCAAGCCTTAGCAGCAATGTAAGAAGTTGATAATTAATATTTTTCTTATTTTCTCTTACTTGAAATAAAGATTGAATATACTGAGGCATATTGTTATAGAGGGCTTTAAAAATGATTAAAAGCATCTCTTGTTTCCGTCTACAACTTGATGAGTAACCAATCTTATAACATAGACTATCATATCCGTTGGAAAAGTCATTAACACGTATCTAAGGGCCCTCTCATGTAATCTCTCTAACCGGTCACTATCTTCTTTGAGACAGCTATTCCAAACAGAACTACAATAAGTAAAGTGAGGCATGATAAATGCCCTATATATACGTATCTTCGACGAAAACGAAAGAATGTGTTTGAATGTGTACATCCTGGTAATATCCGAGACTAAGATCGATAGTTCGTATCCTAATAGCCAATTTACCCTAAACGGATATCACATGTATCGGAAAGACAGAGTAAAAGGTGGCGGAGGACTCATTGTCTATTTCTCCTCTGTTATTCTGTTCCCTCAACGGAATTAATTATTAACGGACAATAGGCAAACTTTGATTGACACTTAGGAACAATTTACACTTTGATTGGTTTTAGTTTCCTGTCTAGTTATAGCACGTTTAGAAAAAATGTGAATCAGCCGCTTACCAGATACAGGAGTTTAAGTTCACCGAGTTCGGTAATTCAAGCCGCAGTTTCAGTTCAGTAGTTCATAGTTTATGGAAACCCGCCACAGTAGTAGGTTTGGTTTGAGTTTTCTACGGTAATTCTTTATTTATTTGTTAGGGATCTCAACGTAAGTGAATACCACAAATAACTGTTGTGAAATTTGTTGATTTCAGATCGAATAGTTATATCAATAAACCGTTGATTATCCGATATACGGTCGTTTCCGTAAACTTCTAAAGTTGTCGACTCGTCAGTGGTCCATATTCCATGAAAGAAATTAACACTACCGAGAGCATACAAAACGCTTGAGGCTGTCGCTGTCGAATCCAGGATAGGGAGAACTGATATAGCATTACTTGCTGTCTATAGGCCGCCTAGACCGTCTAGGAAAGGCAGAAAAATGCCACCCGAGGACAAATATCTTCAAAAAGTAGAGGAAGAAATCAACGACATCCGTCAGTGGCTATGTTTTCAAAAACAAACAATCGTCATTGTTGGTGATCTAAACACGGACAGGTTACGACCTGACAGTGCTGAAGGAAGGATTCTAACTGATCTTCAAGAACTTAACAACTTGGAGTGCTTGATAACAAAACCAACAAGAATATCAGTTCACTCACAAACGCTTCTCGATGTTCTGCTCTCAAATACCCCAGAACTTTTTGTAAAAAGTGCAACGTACGATCCAGGACTAAGTGATCACTGTATGGCATATGGAGAAATGAAAGAGAAAGTTCATAAGCGCAGAACGAAGGTAACTACCTACAGGCAGACGAGAAACACTGATTTTGAACAGCTCAACCACGAACTTCTAGAAGCACCGTGGCATGTGGGTGAAATATTCACTGATGTAGACGATAAGTGTGAACGCACACGCCCCTATCAAAAGAAAACGTGTGAAAAGGACGTACCCTACATGACCTCAACTTGGAAAAAGGCGATAAGGAATAAAAGGAAACACGCCATACTGTTTGCGAAGAACCGAACGCCAGAGAACATAGAACTTAAAAGAGCACCGCCTAAACTCCTTAAGAACGCGGCCTGTGGAATTACCCCAACGCTAATGACTCTCTACAACAGCTGTATCGAGCTGGGGCGATGGCCTTGTGCGTGGAAAATGGGAGAGTGGGCGCCAGTGTTTAAAAAAGGTGACAGACAGCTGGCGAAGAACTATCGTCCCATCATGTCCCTTGTTACCGTAAATAAGACATTTGAGCATATGCTCAGTAAGCAAATCACCGGGCACTATGATCCAACTCTCTATCAGAGAATGACAGCGTATAGTAGACATCGTAGCTGTCAGACCACTCTACTTAGACTCGTGGAAGACTGGAAATCAGCTGTTGACAGAAAGGAACTGGTGTACATACTGTCTACTGACTTGAGTAAAGCCTTTGACTATCTTAGCCATTCTCTAATCGTAAAAAAAACTCGAGGCCTATGGCATTGGACAAAATTCTCTCAACCTTCTTAGATCATACTTTGACAATAGGCTCAATAGAGTGAAAATAAGAGGAGTGACAAGTGACTGGAAAAGGATGGTGCTTGGCTGCCCGCAAGGCTCGTCCTTTGGCCCCCTTCTGTGGAATTTGTTCCAAGATGATGTCATTCCATATAAATAATGCTAATTTGAGCATGCATGCCGACGACCATCAGATGTATGTTATGGGGAAGAAGCATGACGTTGTCACGCAAAGTATCAAGATCCATGGAGAGAAAGCTCTATCCTGGTACAAGAACAACTATCTCTCAACCAACCCAGAAAAGTTCCAGCTATTAACGATCAACCCGAGAAATGTTGACAAAGACAACGATAATCAAAATTTTTCTGTTGACGGTCATACTATCGAGAGAATGGGGGAAATACGGCTTTTAGGGGTTCAAATCGATGAAAAATTGAGTTTTACTAGTCATATCAGTGATCTATGCTCTAAGGCCAGTCAAAAAGTAGGGTTCCTAGTGCAGCTACGCAATTTGATACCCTGTAATGCTAAACTATCACTTTACAGGTCTTCAATTCTGCCCCATCTAACCTACTGTCATCTAGTATGGCACTTTTGTAATGCGTCGGATCCGAGAAAGCTTGAGCAGATTCAGAAGCGAGCACTGAAGGCGGTGTACAAAACTAGATCAGCGTCCTATCAAGAACTGCTAAGTCGCGCCAAACTACCGACGTTGTACAATCGGCGCCTGCAAGACACTTAAAAGTTTAAAGTTAAGCACAGTCTCGTACCCGAGAATATTTCTGACTTATTTAATATAAAGAAAACTCAGTACAACTTACGGAACAGTGACTTCGAACTGCTAAGATTCGAAAGGAATTCTATTCAATATATGGGACCTCTCAATTGGTCGAAGTTACCAAGACACCTAAGAACGATAGAAACTCTAAATTCGTTCAAGAAGAACAGAAGAAAAGTCGACCTTTCGACTCTTGTTGAAATTTAAAGCTTAACTAAATAAATTTATAATCTTTCTAATTATCTACTGTAAATAACTATTATCTAGATATGTAAATGTATTTGACTTATAAATCTTTTAGTGTCCTCCATTAGCTTATAGTTAAAAACATAGACACTTAAGAACGTGTCCACCTGAAAACCATGCAGACGAGTCTACACGAACCCCCACTGAATTCGCTCAAATTTGGCTCATTTGTTGCCCACAATGAGCCTACAATCTAGACCAAACGGTTTATCCAGATACTAATTTTTTTAGGGAGCTATACTAGTTTTAAGTTTTTCTCAAAAAAAGCGCAAAAATCCGTGCCAAAAATGTAGTGAATTCATGATGCTGGTGTTTCTCCAAAATCTCAAGCCAACAAAAAATATTTCGTTAAGTGAAAGTAGAAACCTAGATCTTTATGTACACACATAAAAATATATCATTGTCTGCTTTTGTATTTGTGAGCCATCAATCAAACCTGACAATTTTCACCATTTTGCGAAATAACGGAGAATACCCCTAAAATAGCGGGAAAAAGCAAACAAGCGGCCATGTTTTGATTCATTTCAATGGTTTTTCCAGCTTGGACAATTGATGATCTAAGCAATTACGAAAATAAAAGTGTGTGATGTTTACAGTTTAGGTGAAGAATTTGCCCTTGAAGTAGGGCAATCCGGCGTGCCTGGGAGGGTCACGTGATACGTGAAACTGTTTGGGGCTGCGTCGGAGGGGGTAACGAAATAATTTGGATATATCAACAATAACAATATATCGCTCCGACGAAGGGCTAACGCTCGAAACGTCAGCTTTTGTAATCGTTACGGTGGCCGATTTACCATTTCAGTTTTGTTGATATATTCAAACCATGCAAGTACTCTTTTGTGCTGCAAGAACAATTCTTCACAATAAAATAGATCTGACGCTCTTGTCTCGAGCAGAAAGGTTACGTTCTTTCTTAGAATATTGCCGAAAAGAACACACATTCAAAATCGCCCATCTTTACGAAATGTCTACTGGTATGCTTATGCATGGAAAGCGTTGGAAATGTCGGTATCTGTGCGTGTCAAGCAACCTCTCAGCGCGTTACGAAAATAATGCCGTCGGAAAACAAAAATAGCCAAAATATTTTGAATTTGCATTTTCGATATACTTGATCATTATAATTTGGATATATCAACAAAGTTGAAATGGTAAATTAGCCACCGTAATGATTACAAAAGCTGACGTTTCGAGCGTTAGCCCTTCGTCGGAGCGAATAGAGGAATTGTGAGTTGTGTGTGCTTTTAAAGGCAGAAAATGGAGCTACGTTATTGGTGGGAGCATGGCAACGAGAAAAACATGAATAAATTAGTGGAATGAAAAGCGTTCGTTGATCCCTGTGGGATTTAGACTACCGGTTTGAAAGATGAGCTTTTGTTCAAGATTTTTACGGCTTTCCGTGCCACCTAAGTGCAAGGAAAGACCGCAGATTGCCATGTGTTGCTTAGAATGATTAGGTAAATTAAAATGTCTAGCGACTGGTTTCGATGTGTCCTTGTCATTCCTTTCCACGTCTCGAAGGTGTTCTCGGAATCGGTCACCTAGTCTTCTGCCTGTTTCGCCGATGTATATCTTTTTGTAATAAGTGCAAGTTATGCAATAGATTACATTGGCGGAGGTGCACGTGAAGTGATCGGTGATCTTAATGGATCGTTTAGGTCCCGATATTTTATCAGTGCTGTGAATGAAAGGACACGTTTTGCATCGTGCACGAGCGCATTTAAAAGTGCCTGGTTGGTCATTAGTCTGAAAAGAACTTCTGACCAAAAAATTGCCTATGCTTTTGTCGCGTTTGAATGAAATGAGCGGAGGCTGCGAAAAGATAGTGCTTGTCTCTGGATCGTTTTGAAGTAATTTAAAGTTTTTAAGAATGATGGATTTAACTGAGTGTTTGTGAGGGTGAAACGTGAGAGTGAATGGAATGCGGTCGGAATCTTCCTTATGCGACGTTTGTAGTGCTGAATGTCGATCAATAAGTTGAGCGCGGTGATAACCCGCTTGAACGACGGAAACAGGGTAACCACGTTTATCGAAGAACTGGCACATTGACTCTGATTTGTGGTGGAAATCAGAGTCATCACTACATAAACGACGAAGTCTTAGAAACTGAGAAAAAGGAATGGAATTCTTAACGTGAGATGGATGCGAAGACGAATATAACAAGTAATTATGCGTCTGTAGGTTTGTAATACCCACTAGTGCATAAACGGTTACCTTCAATTGAAACTTTGACGTCCAAAAAGGATAAAGAATTGTCAGAAATTTCCCCAAGTATATTTCAGAGCCGGGTGAAAAGAATTGACTGCGGTTATGAATTTAGTGAGCTCCTCTCTGGTAGAGGAGGTAGCGCCGATACAGTCGTCGATGTAGCGACCGTAGAGTTCAGGTTTGGACCCGTTGTATTGGCTGAAAAATTGATGTTCGACAAAACCTACAAAAAGATTGGCATAGCTAGGTCCCATTTTGGTGCCCATGGCTACACCATTGGTTTGTTTGAAGAAGTTGTTTCCGAATAAAAAGCAATTGAGTGTGAGCACTAGTTCGGCTAAGCGTAGTAGCGTTTCAGATTTAGGTTCCTTAACAGTACGTTGATCAAAAAAATGTTTAAGGGCCAGAAGGCCTTCGCCATTAGAAATGACAGTGTAAAGAGACGTAATATCCATGATGAAAAGAAGTTTGTTTTGGCCAAGGAAATTAAAGTCTCGAAAAATTTGAAGAGCGTGTTGACTGTCTTTAATATATGATGGTAAAGTTTTGACGATGGGAGCCATAATTTTGTCTAGATAGCTGGAGATAAGTTCGGTAGGGCAACTGCAAGCCGAGACAATGGGCCGACCCGGGTTGTTAGGTTTGTGAATTTTAGGTAAAAAGTAAATACGAGAAGTTCTAGGAGTGGTTATGATGAGATTTTTTGCTGTGGCCGGCAATTCTTGTTTAGTTATGAGTTGGTTGATCGTATTCTTGACGGAGTTTTGATTGCTGGCAGTGAGGTCTTTGTCGATCTTTTGATAATAAGAGGTGTCAGAAAGTTGCCGCAAAGCTTCTTTTTGGTAGAGGTCGGTGCGCCAAACAACGACTGAGCCGCCCTTATCGGCCGCTTTGATAACTATGTCTTTGCGTTTTCTAAGACTTTTTAGAACCGACCACTCTTCAGAAGAGAGATTAGAAAATTTGGTAATACGTTTGAAATTGAGTTTGTTGATATGGTGGCGGCATTTTTTGATAAAAAAGTCTAATGATGCGAATTGGCCCTCTGGGGGAGTCCATTTAGACTTTTCTAAGTGTCTTTGTTCGAGGTGTTAGAATCATCCTCTTTGTTGTGAAAAAAGGCTTTTAATTGAACGCGGCGAAGGAATTTTTTCTACGTCTTGTTTAATTGAGAATTCGTCCGTTGTTTTAGAAATGGGAACGAAATTTAAGCCCTTACTGAGGACGGATTTTTTCTGAATCGGAAAGTGAGAGGTTTTCTGGAATGGTAACTACAGTTTTGAGGTTTTCTGGTGACGAGTGGTTAGCGATTTGGGGACCGATAAGTTGGTCAAGTTTTTGGGCCTTAATTTGGTTCAAATGATTGAAAAGTTTCGAATAAGGGCCTGTTTACATGAGTGAGGGTGCCCCTACATAGTAGGGTTACCCTAGCTAGTAGGGTGACCCTTCTCTATTGTAATTATACTGCGTGTTTACATGTGAGGTAGGATGACCCTAGGGGTAGGGTTACCCTACCTGAAAGGTAGCGTGACCCTACTGTGTAGGGACGAGTTTTGCCGCCATTAGCCCATGTAAACGCAAAACCTAGGGCTATCCCTAGGGGTAGAGCTATGTCCAGTCATTCATAGCAATGTTATATTGGGCTGAAATGTGCTGGCTAGCCAGTTGTAAACGCTGTCTTTCAGCCATTAGAGATATCAACAACAAAGCGCAAAGTTGAAAAGAAGGAACTAAAGAAGCGAGTGCCGTAAGAATCGAATTAACCGCCAAAACTTTGTCTCCCGCCGTCATTTTGTTGTTTTCCTTGCTGGGTGACCTGGCTATAGTGTCAGCCCTCGCCCCTAGGGTTTCAAATTACCATGTAAACGCTCGGTATCTTCAACCCTACCAAGTAGGGTAACCCTATCCCCTAGGGGCACCCTCTTCCCATGTAAACATAGTTTCCTTCCCATGTAAACTTAGTTTCCTGAATTTTGGCGCGGATAGATTGTACTAAAACTGCTGGACAGATTTTGGAAAGTTCAGAGCGGAAATGTAGGATTTGTTCGGTGAGGTGATTACGTTTTTGGCACATAGCTCTAATGGTGATTCTCATGATGTTACGTGAAAAAGAATTTTGGGCGCACTGAATTTGGTGATGGTATTGTTTGGTGAATGCTAGATCTTTACTAATAGGGGGAAAAGGGAAAAGATAACTTACGATTTCCTGGCGTAGCTCCTTTGTGAGTTTCTTGAGGCTTGGCATGGTCCGCTGTTCTGAATGCTGTGGATTGAAAAATGCTAAGACAAAAGTTAGTAGTCCCAGCAATCAAAATACAAATGAATAAAGGCTGATAGTTTCGAAAGAAACTGTTTGGGGCTGCGTCGGTGGGAGTAACGAAATAATTTGGATATATCAACAAAAATTGGAAAAATTGGGTTTTCGCTCCAATTTTCATGCATCTTCATTCACCAAACAATACCATCACCAAATTCAGTGCGTACAAGTGAGTACAAAATATATGAACTTCATATATTTCATTGTATCTGATTTATCACTTTCACGGGTTTATTACGAATCAACTTAACGGCCTGCTCCCAGTTGGTTTGTTAGCTCAATTGGTAGAGCGCTGCACTAGTATAGCAGAGGTCAGTGGTTCGAATCCCGTACAGGCCTGATTTTTTTCAGGTCTGATTTTCGCTATTGCTCAAATAGCGCTATCTACTGCGAGGATCGTGCATCATACGTATCTAATACCGCAGTTCAAAATATATGAACTTCATATATTTCATTGTATCTGATTTATCACTTTCACGGGTTTATTACGAATCAACTTAACGGCCTGCTCCCAGTTGGCTTGTTAGCTCAATTGGTAGAGCGCTGCACTAGTATCGCAGAGGTCAGTGGTTCGAATCCCGTACAGGCCTGATTTTTTTCAGGTCTGATTTTCGCTATTGCTTAAATAGCGCTATCTACTGCGAGGATCGTGCATCATATGTATCTAATACCGCAGTACAAAATATATGAACTTCATATATTTCATTGTATCTCATTTATCACTTTCATGGGTTTATTACGAATCAACTTAACGGCCTGCTCCCAGTTGACTTGTTAGCTCAATTGGTAGAGCGCTGCACTAGTATCGCAGAGGTCAGTGGTTCGAATCCCGTACAGGCCTGATTTTTTTCAGGTCTGATTTTCGCTATTGCTTAATTAGCGCTATCTACTGCGAGGATCGTGCATCATATGTAAAAAAAAAAACCAAACACACTCACTAAAGCGCCAATGCACCCCCTGACGACCTCAGCACCATTTGAAGTGATTTCCGTAGATTTCCTACATTTGGACAAGAGCAAAGGCGGATATGAATACGTGCTACTGATCGTCGATAACTTTACCAAATACGCCCAGGCCTATGCAACACGCAACAAAAAGGCCCGTACGGCTGCTGAGAAGATATACAATGAGTTTATCCCGAGGTTTGGTTTCCCAGCGCGAATACATCATGACCAAGGTGGTGAGTTCGACAACAAATTGTTCCACAACCTCGAGCGTCTTAGTGGAGTTTCTAGTTCACGAACCACTCCATACCGTCCCCAGGGTAACGGCCAGGTAGAATGCATGAACCGCACCTTACTCTCGATGCTAAGGACCCTCCCAGAGGAAAAGAAAGCGAACTGGAAAGACTCCTTGAACAAGCTCATCCATGCTTACAACTGCACACGACACGAAACCACTGGGTTTTCTCCATTTTATCTGATGTTTGGCCGTTCTCCGCGATTACCGATTGATTTGCTGTTCGAATTGGATGATAGCCTTCATCACGGTGACTACCCAGACTATGTGAAGACCTAGCAAGCAAGCATGAAACAGGCCTATGACATTGCCTCAAGGAATACTACGAAATTGTCAACCAGAAGTAAAGCGTATTATGACAGAAAGGCTTCTGCTGCGGTCCTGCGCCCTGGTGATCGCGTCCTCGTTAGAAACCTGTCCGAAAGAGGAGGAACTGGAAAGCTTCGCTCATACTGGGAAGAGCAGATATACGTAGTTGATGAACACATATCTGATAGTACAGTCTATAGAGTAAAACCGGAACATACCCGTGGAAAACAGCGAGTACTGCATAGTAACCTGCTCCTTCCGTGTGATGCCTTATCCCTTTCAACTCGCCCGCGAAATTTGCCCAGAAGCACGCAACTGAGATCTCAATCGACACCCCCACCTGCAGACAATGGGCAGAGCTCTGATGATGAATACCTAATTGGCACGTCGTGCCACCTGACCCCCTACGAGACGGCGTCCCCTGAGGAAATAATATCAGAAATCCCGGTCATACACCCCCAAGATAAATTCAATAGTGAAGGCTATACCGAAGGGTCAGATAACCCCTCCAGCGAGCAATCTGACCCTCATGCAGATAGTAGGGGCCCGTCGGCGCCAAATTCAGGTGACCACGATTCACCTGATATCGACCCCGCAGTAAGTGACAAATCAGATTCGGAGGACCACCCAGGAGCGGCTACGCGACCACGAAGGGAGTGGCGACCTCCGGTGACTTTAACCTACAGTCAAATGGGAGAACCAGAGTATACACGTCTACAGCCAGTAGCAACTTCAATCTAAGGCCCCCCCAGTTACATCTCCTTACCAGACCATCGGCCATTGCCTCATACCTTACCACACCCCATAAATCCCGTGTATCCCGCAGTTGCAGTATATACCACAGCCCGTATGGATACACCAGCACTGAACACTGCTATTGTCGCATCTGATCGCTCCACATATTAATCTTAGGCGCACAGAACTGTGTCGAATTCTTACTAGTTCCCTTATCGTTGTCAAACAGAAACTCAACAAGCACTCCGGATGATTGAGCTGTATGCAGTTTGAAGTCGGGAAACTAACACCCCCCCCTCCCCCAAGTTATGACCAGGATGACTTGTCGTGTTTTATTTTGTATACCTTCTGTAATGTCGAGACGACATTTTTTTCGTGGGGGGGAGTGTGTAGCAACCAGGACGAGAGTAACTGGGACTAGCCCAGGTGATTATTATGGGATTAAAAAAAAGAAAAGGATCGTACGAGAAAAACAAGGCGGTGAAAACGACAGTCGAGGAGAACGTTACCGTTTGTTGTTTTAGTTATTTCGTGCGATTAAAGCGGTGTGCAACACTAGCAATAAAATCTTTCCATTACTTAAAGGGACGTCCTTCCGCCAGAGAATGCCGAATAGGTTTTTCTTTTTACGAAGATGCTTTTTCATTTCATTAAGAGGAATGAAAAAACAAAAACAAAAAAACAAAAAAAAAAGAAACAATACCAACAACACCTAAATGAACAACAGATGCTCTGTGTGGGTGAGTTCAATTCCTGCACCCAGGGGTTTTCATACCATATGGTTACCGCTGGCCTACTGCTGCCTGTGAGACCTCTTACCGTCTGTTTGGTCTGCGAGCAGGCTCTGGTGATTGGGTTTTGCCTTACGGCACAGCCGCCTTTTTCGCCGTCGACAGCTGATTAGAGAAAACGTTAATGAAACCTCTGCTGGCGCACCCCTTCTTTTTCGCGCTAGCCTTAGGGCAACCTTACCCTCCCCCCCTTAGAGAAACGGAAGGGAGGGAACGTCATTCCCTTCCTTTCGTTTCTCCTCTGAGTGAGAATACGGCTACACGTAGGCTATTTTACAACTCTGTTCATTAACAAAATGAAATCGGCAAAATGCGAGTATACTTGTAGATGTCATCAAATAAGAAGGAAGAAAAAAAAAGCAACAGAAAAAAAGTAAAGGATTTGTAAAGGCTACAGATTGCACCCACCTTTGTTTATTGTACTTTCTTTTGGGAAGATATTTAACATAGGATATTTAACATAAGATATTTAACATAAGATATTTAAAGTCATATACGACGTACAAATGTTGTATGAACTGATGTTCTTAACATATTTTGACGTCTTCTTTGATCTATTACTATACAGACCAGTTGCGAAAAGTAAAAGGTTTTTAGTGAGGAAATTATCTATGCGTCTGTTCTCCTAAAGATCAGAGGTAAGAACCAATCAGGTGCCTTAATTATTTAGTTTATTCTAAAATGTGCTGCATTTTAATAAGGAGGAAACAAAGGTTCTTGGTCTCTTCAATTTTTGGGACGGTGGGCGGTGGCACTCGATTTATTCCACGGGATGCATTTTAGTCTGAGCTGCGAGTACGCTTTTATTTGCACTGGATCACAGAATCCTGCTAGGCTTCTCGAAGTCTGCGTGGATTTTGGCATGAAAAAGATCCTTGTCGACCCCTAGAAGGAAACGAGGAGGGTCGGCTGGACTCCCGCAGATATCCCTTGAAGCACGTGGGACGCACTCGCAACTCTTCCCACAGGTTAACTGCGTGCTAGTTTGCACCTTTTTGAGTATTCCTATCAGTTTATCTGTTTTGCTGGCGTAACCACAGTTTCTTGTCGGTTTCTGTAGTAACGCGACTTTAAACTACAACCCCGGACAAAACTGTTGAGACATTTCAATGTAATTTTTAATTTCCCGCCATGCAACAATCGCTTCCAAAAGGAACAAACTTGCCCCACTCCCCACCCCTTGTACCATGTTGTTGAGGCTTAACAACTCAAGCATGCATTTCTTGTGTCACCGCAAACAAAATTGCAATAGGGGAGGGGGGGGGGAAACAATCTTTGAATTTTGCGACGGTAAGCATTTTTGTCTGGGTGAGTGCAAAAATAGGTATTTTTGTAAGGTGTCTCAACAGGTTTTGTCCGAGGTTGTAGCTTTGCCGAAACAAGTATTTCGGCGCTGACGTGACTGCCTCGATCCTGGAAAATGACTAATGTGTCTGTCAACATTATCACAGGCTGGGAAAAAGATAAAATTGTTGATAGTATAACAAAATGAAGTATCAGATACAATGAATATATGAAGTTCATATATTTTGAACGGCGGTATTTACGAATCAACTTAACGGCCTGCTCCCAGTTGGCTTGTTAGCTCAATTGGTAGAGCGCTGCACTAGTATCGTATCTAATACCGCCGTTCAAAATATATGAACTTCATATATTCATTGTATCTGATTTATCAATTTCACGGGTTTATTACGAATCAACTTAACGGCCTGCTCCCAGTTGGCTTGTTAGCTCAATTGGTAGAGCGCTGCACTAGTATCGCAGAGGTCAGTGGTTCGAGTCCCGTACAGGCCTGATTTTTTTCAGGTCTGATTTTCGCTATTGCATAAATAGCGCTATCTACTGCGAGGATCGTGCATCATACGTAAAATGAAGTATGGTATGATATGTCGTTCACTATGAAGGAAAAGATAGAAAAAACCTCAAACTACTGCAGTATTCGGCGAAATAATATTTTACATAATATTTAAGAAAAGAAACATTTATAACATGTTTCGTGAGTCAGTCCAAAATTAAAGTGACTTATTGTTTTTACGCTAGAATCTCCCTGACAAAACAGCCAAAAACAAAAACATAAAAATAAAAACAAACAAAAAAAAAAAAAACACTTGAGAAACAGATGGACCGCGAGTCACCGTATTTTTCTCTTCGGAGATGTTTCATGCGGATTCCTCTATATTCTGGGCCATTTCATAGCCTTTGTACACCTAAAAATGTCGATGATTTCAAAAAAAGCAACAAAAGGGAGAGGGGTTAAATGGAACTAAGAACTTATATGCGCATGCGTGCAAGCGAAAAGGGAGACATGATTTTAGTCTTCTAATTATCGAGCTTTTTCGTTATTCACTGGGAAATCTATTTGAGATATTTTTGTAGGAAGAAATATGTCTCAATCTTTCGGTCTGAAATGGGATCACGATTTTGAGAATTACAGAGAAATACGAGTATTACCCACTTAGTTGCTGCACGTGCTTGTGTGTACTAAAATGATCTTTGACCAGTAGAGCTTCAATCAAAAGGGGGTTTAGTTGTTGGCCGTGGAGTTGTGGCTGACATGGAGAACAACTCCTCTTCTCTTTTGTACATGAGTTAAGCAAAAGCGATGGAAAGCAGTTAAGATTCACGATGATTGATAATAAGAGTCAGACGAATTCTCTCAAGGGTTATAATAAGCGAGAGGTCTTCGAAACCATGTAACGAAATATACAGTGAAACGTTCGATGTTTAGTTATGCAAGAACGAAAGCTGTGTTGCCACTTTGAGGGGGGTGAGTAGGCTAACGGATCGGCGGATTCTGAGAATTATTTTGCCCGGATTTAGGATTTAGAGCAAAATTTTAACGGATTTGCGGATTCTGAAATTGCAACGCTTTGCGGTTTTGTCAATTTTTTTAGGTCCGGATTTTGGATTTTGCTTGTGAGGAAGTTCGGATTGTGGATCTGAACGATCGTGAGAAATGCGTTGTTTTCTGAGTATGTGTATTTTTTTTGTCGCGGACGAGACTCTGCAGGTCACGCATCAGGGAAATAGTAACGCACAGCGACGTCTGCTGTGTTCGCGCCCTTATCCTCGGGGGGGGGGGGGACTCCCATATGAAACAGACGGGGATGCTCGTCGTCTCGCTTAGGGGTGTAAATTTAGGATTTTGGTCTCGCTTACTGTGTTCCAGGCAAAGCGCCAATATTTTAAGCCGCCAAGTTCTCGTTTAGGGTTCCGCGAAGAAATACAGAATTACGCGAAGAGAAACATAAGTAAAATTTTATTTTTAACTTGTTTTGTTTACCGTATTACCTCAACATTAACTAGTTTTCTATTTTACCAAGTGCCAAAGAGACAATGCATGAACATGAGCGGTCTCCTTTAGGGGTCAAAATTTGCTTAAGCCACGCCCAGATGGTCTCCTTTAGGGGTTAAATTTAAAATTTCCGACGGGCATCCCCGTTTGTTTTCATATGGGAGTCCCCCCGAGCCTTATCCGTGACACTGTACCCCACCGATTGCAATTCGCTCGATGGGAAAGCCATTGCCTAGCTAACACACAACAGCTCAAAGTGTGTTTTTCACCTTTTTACGAGGTAAGTAGCGAACGGATTCGGATTTAACAATTTTTTTTAACGGACTGACGGATTGGTTATCAAATCGTAGCGGATCGTCGGATTTGCATACCCCTATTCACCCCCCTCCACTTTGATAACCCTGCGGATAATATTGATAAACGCTAGCTATAATGTGATGAAAGTAGTCACTTTCTAAGTTCAATCCTTTTCGTTTCTATGATCTTTAATTAGCCAAGACGTACGGTCATTGGTCACCAATCTCCGCTTTCACTGAGGAGCGTTCAACTACCCTTTAGCGTTTTCACCGTCAAGTCTGTTTTTAGTTTGAATTTACGCGGAATGGGTTTCCTTACGGAAGCCCCTCGACCAGTCATGATTAGCGTGTAGTTAATTTACTACTTGACTCGTTATTACGACGAAAGCAAAATGGTAGAGAGATGCGAGGAATCTTGTGATAGTTCGAGCTCGAGTTGTCTATTTCCCGGGAAAAGATAGTCTAACAATAACCCGTTCTGTGAAAATGTCGTGACATAGGCTCAGTAAGGGAGTTGAACGCTCCAGGTAATGGACCCAGGCTGCCCCTGCCATATATGTCGCGTCTATTCTTATTCTACTGACCCATTGAGACACCCTCCTGAGAGATCTGAGAGCCTTTGATTGACACTACTGACAATCTGGAAACTTTCCATAATGATTCACATGTCCAAGAAAAGGTTATATTTTTTCTACTTTTGGAACTGCAGTCAGATCACAATTCACTTCAACCCTTTCTACGAGCGCTTTTCGCTGCTGAAAAACTGTGTGGAAGGAAAAAAATCCTAGAAAAATTTCCCCACCGCTGACCCTTGTATTGCACTCTCAGTTCCGCATCGTGACAGGCTCAGAAAAGGGTTCAAGAGGTGAGAAAAATAAAGTACCGTTTTCACTTGGTTTCGACGTTCAACGTTGTCGCAGTATAGCGGCGGGTAAGTCAAGTGTATTTCCTTTTTAACTCAGTAGCAGTGAAACAACGGAATTTGATGCGTGTAGGGAAATGTTAGTGTGAATCTTGCAAGGCTCCCGGAATCGTTTAAAAATTTTGCGCTCGGAATGGATTTGCAGGGTGCTACGCGCTGTGCAGAAATTTATTTTCTACTTCAGCGATTCAATCGGCAATGATCTACATTGCACAGCCAAGTCGAATTCGATTATTTCATGGCTATGCCGAGTGATTTAGGTATGACTCCAAACGTGTTAGAATAACTGGCTTGAAGGCAACTTTTGCAATGTCATTGGTTGTGCTGGAGCAAAATGAAATACAACACCCTGTGAAACTTGCACAATTTTAGTACATCCTGTAAATATCATATCAGTTTTAATAATGAACAGCAAGTAGAAATACAAGTCTTGGTGAAAACGACTTTATTTAATATGTGATGGAATTTTTTTATTTTAGTGCTTCCGTTGAAGTTGTGTAATGATCTGTTTAGATCCCAGGTCAAGGCATGAGTAGAGATGATGACCTTTATTGTTCGACTTCGTTAGTCTTTTGTCTCTGTGCAAAAGCGTGTGTTTTTTTAATGATCAAGAAATGGACTATTTTATCATATTAATTTGAGATCATTTTGCATTAATACCAATTTGTGGGTGTTACCTCTAGTTTTTCAGTTTCAAAAGTCGAAAGAAATTTTCGCGAATCTCGATCAGTGAAGAGCTTTATCTTGAACACTTGAATAAATAAAATGAGAAAGTGAAAGAAGCACTAGTCACAACATCAACATTTTAGAGAGTAGATAGAAAAATGTTATTCACCGAAATATTTTTACTCACGTAATTGTAAGGGCAACTTAAAATGCTTCTAAGCAAAATTTGAAATATAATTTGACACCCGTCAATTCGAGAGGAAAAAGAGCGCATGTACACTTTTGTGCGAAGATTAGTACAGTGTGACAACTACACGCCATTTAACTGGTCGTTATGAGATCTCTTAAAAAACAGAGACATCTTACGGATAGTAATATTCATTTCCTACGACAATTAATCTTTGAGGATTTACCTCAGTTCATGGTTAAACGTCGCGGAAAGTCAAATTGTAAGTGAATTCGAATGTATGTTGTGAAGTTCTGAGAGTCTACTTGTTTGTTTTCTGCAATGGCGTGTAAATCTTGTCTTTCTTCCATTGAAAAGACTAAAGTCGAATGATACACTTTTTCTTGTTAGATATAATGGGATAAGTGCGACTTTTAGTCATCGAATTCTTCGGTTTTTGTTGTGTAATTTCCAAATTTCAAGGGACTTGCAAAGAGTAATTGAAAGTGTATTTATGGAAGATCCCAAAACTTCGCATGACGTTTCACAAACAAAGAAATCGTTTCGGAGGATTCAGATATCAAATGAATGAGAGTCACCTTGATTAATGTAATTTTTAACTGCAAAAGGATTTGGTTTTAACTTTCTGAGTTACCTTTTGAGAACGATTATAAAATCACAAATGGTTTATTGGCTGTGTTTTAATCTTTTAAAAAACAAATTTAGTAGCAGAAAATTTATTTCGAAATCAATTTTTGCAGCGAAACCAAAGTGATTTGAGAAAGAGAGAGAGAATTAAGAGAGAGAATAAATGTCATTTATCGGCTAAAGGTCGTGACCGAAGTGTTTGCTTAAAAATATTGCCCAACTCGTAAAACAAGATATATTTATGAAAAATTGCAAGGAAGCTAGAGATGTTCTGCAAAGGAACTCAACTTGAAGCTGTAATTACCACCCGCCGAGGGCAGCAGGCCGGATTAAGGAGAATACCGCGTGTTCTCAGAATCATCAGATATTAGGAGTTGTAGAGTACCACCCGCTCCTAAACTGAGAAAAAAAAAAAGAAAACTTAACATTAAAACTGTATAAGAAAGTGATGAAACTGAAAGGTTTACCAACATAGTTTATAATGAGTTGAGGACTTTGATGGAATATACCTTTACCAGTATTTATAAATGGACGCTTAATTACGTCCTTACATTGTCCATCAAACTACAAATGGTTACAGTGGATCTGCCTTTTATTGAGCTTAACTTTTATCTCATCACTTTTTCTAATTTTTTTTCGAAGGCTTTTTCAGCCATGAATAACCTTAAACTTGGATTTGTCCTTATTGTCCTAATTCAGGTTAGTTAAGCCATTTCTATGCGAAATTTTAGCATTTGTATTCTCCCTACTGCTCTGCATACATTTTCTTTGGTGCTTTGAGGAGAATTTGTTTAACGATCAAGAATACTGGTAGTTTGAGCATTCTATCTAATGATGTACTTTCAATAATTGTTTTCTTCCTAGGCTACTCTTTTGAGTGCGGGTAAGTTATGTTGAGATGACTTTCATAATATTATTGCTACTTGTATCTCTAAAGAAATTAAATTGTTAATACAGGGCCTATATTTCTGGATTGCTAGTCAATAATTTGTAAGAATTTCTACACACTCCCAAGGTCACTTTTGGACTCAGTTTAACGTGTAATTTAATTTGGTCATCTCCTATGTTAGTTTTGCCAAATGATAGTAGAACACTCAGAGAAAAATTAAAAGTCTTTAATACATGAAGGTTTACTTGTAAAGTTTTAATAATGGAAAGACAGTGGGTTATGGTAGCACATGTTGAAAACTCTGGGCTAAAAAGACTTGTCAGGTCATTGTTTCTTGTTCTTAACCCTTTAATCTTTAGAAGTTATTAGCATGAAACTTAGAACTCCCAATCATATCTGTACATTATCCAGCAAACAGGTAATGAGAAAACTGAAACTTATTGGGTTGAAGTTGTTATCTTGACGCAACACCAAATTCTCATAACTTATTTACAAGGAAATGTGGAGCAGCTAGAGAGGAGAATAGGAGTAATTCTTCTGGTATGGCTTGCAATTTTTTAATTTCTTGTTTCAGTCAAAGATGGCTTATGCCCAAGGGCACCACCTTATGGCCCCTGTGTCACTACCTGTGGGGCTGATGAAGACTGTGATGGTTCAAAAAAGTGTTGCAGCAATGGCTGTGGCTCTTGGTGTCTTGAACCAAGTAAGAACACTGTAATTGTTTGTGGAGTTTTCCTTTTTGGATCACAGTATAATGAGAGTTGAATGATTTCAGGTGAAGAGGAATTCAAACTAGTTTGATTTGTGTTGTTTGTGGTTACTGTTATAAGGGGAGTGGGTTATACATATTCAAATGGGAAGCCTGTTTGAACATTGTGGCTGATAGAAGGGGTGCATGCTCAGGGAAAATGTTAACATTGGTATGTCTTGATAGTCTAAAAAAAATGTTAGGATTGAGTAAGTGACTCACTTATTTTTACCCAATTGACGTACTCTAGCTTTGAGGTTTGGTTACCAAGCTGTCATTAATGTTACAAACATTCAAAGGAATAGAATGATGAAGTGATACCTTTGCATAATAGTAAGGCCAGTAGTCTCTACTGAAATGGCCAGAAAGCTGATCTTTATGTTTTGAAAATATTCTGAGATGTTTTTCAATCTGTAATGGTTCTGTAGTGGACTGTACTGTCAGAGGAAAAATTTAAAACTGTAATAAATGATATAATACTCATCAACTTGGGGATTATTGTTACATTAATTTTTTATTAATGTAATTATTTATTAACGTAATTAATCTGTTGCTTTGGAACTATTCAGTGTGTCCACCTGGTCAACAGCATGTGGACTGCTCCGCCCAGCTATGTAATTATGCTGGGTGCCCTGATAAACCTCAAGAGAGTTTGAGATGTGTGGTGGAATCCTGTGGCAAGTGTAGTATGAAGTTTATAAACAAGACAACAGGACAAACTGTAAAGTGTGGTCCAGGTAAATAAATGAAAGGAGTCATTTCATTTGACCATCTAAACCTTTTTTATTCTGACTGGAAAAAAAATGCTTTTTCAGTTTGCCAGCTTTAATCTCCTCTCAGACCCTTGTAGAAATTTTATTTTCTAGACAAAGAACTTGAATGTAGAGTTCGCACTGTATACTTCAAATTCTTAACCCTTACACCCCAACCTCAGTATGTAATTAGTCTCTATAATTATTAAAGGGGTGGCAAGTTTCTAAAGAAATTGTGTTGCTTGCATTAATGGGGGAGTATAACAAGGTAGTTATGGTTTTATCAACTGAATTGGTAATGTTTATTGGCCACTGTAAAGAGTTTCAAAGCTGATGTTTTGAGCGCCAGCCCTTTGCTCTGACATAGAGCTAATGCTTGAAAGGTCAGCTTTGAAACTCGTTATGGTGGTTAATCTACAATTATCAATTCAGTTGATAAAATCATAACTACCCTTTTATCATCTATATTGTTCTTCATATATTTCCTATGTTGTTGACCAGGAGAATATGTTCAACAATCAAGAGCCTCTTTAGTTGGTGATCATCTCTTTTATTCTCATTACCTCAATGTGTGATTCAGAGGGGGATGTTGTGAGGATCGAGTCTCAAATTAGATGCCATATGTAATGGACACTTTTAGGCTTCAAATTCCTGAATCAGTTAACAACTTTGAAAGGAAGCTATCATTTTTATAAATCAGTGTTATTCACATGATAGTACTTGTTTGAAATTTTTTCTTAGTTTTGAACTATTGGAACCTTAAGTTCTTTTTGTTTTTTATTATGACTTTCCTAAATAACAAAAAATCAAAATAATAAAATTAGGTAAAAAAAAAAAAAAAAATTAAACAAAGGAAAAAAATTAAAAGTAAAACTTGTGGTTAGAAAGATGCTTACATCAAATTGGTTTAACAATATTATGATAGGCCATTTCAACTTTTTTTTCTAGTGGAAACTTTGTGCAAGCGTATGCTAGCTGCTACCCAGCAGAAGCCCCTTCTTCTGGGTCAGTATGTGCCTTCCTGTGATGCAAGCGGACATTTTAATAGAGTTCAGCTCCATGAGGGATATTTCTTTTGTGTTGATGACAGAGGAATTCCTGACTTTTCCACCAGATCAAGAACTCAGCCCAAGTGTCCGGGTATGTGTTACATAATTATTTATAATAAGTAGTAATTTACACTTTCTATCAGTGTACTGGCATAGTTACCCTCGTTGGTTGTTGGAAGATATCGAACACAAACAATTATTGTAACCCAAAGAGAGCCAAAAAGAGCTTTGAAGTAGTTCCTGAGCATGCAGTCTGAGTGGTTCTGAGAAGGACTTTTGTGGGTAGCAGTGGCTGATATTTAAACAACTTGGACGGAAAGGATGACATCCATCGAGGTTGTTGAAACCTCAGTCACTACTACTGACAGAACTCCTTAGTAGGACTACCCTTACAGGAATGATCAGACTACACAATCCAGGTTCAAACCAGTTACTTTAATGTAGTTACTATTTATGTTGTTTAAGTCAGTGTTTAACAGCTCCCTTACATTTTTAGCTGGTTTGTAGAAACAATTCAAAATGAGTAAATGGAGTAGCTTCAATCGGTGTGATACATATCTTTTTTAGGTTTGCTTGAATGAACTTCATTAAAGGTGTTTTTTCTTTCTTATTTTCAGAGTTATCTTTGTGCCAGAAGAAGAAACAAGAAGCTGAGAAACTTCCTCCAGTTGGTCATTTTGTGCCACAGTGTAAGAGTGATGGTTCGTTTAAGAAGAAGCAGTGTCATCCATCAACTGGACAGTGCTGGTGTGTAGACCATAATGGACAAGAATGGAGTGGAACCCGCACAAGAGGAGACCTGAACTGTACAACTTCTGGTAGGCATAGATGCAGCCAGTAAATTTTAGCCACTTACATTCTCTGGTTAAAAATCCTTTTAAAGTGCAAGCCTTCAACAAACATTTGTGACCTCTCACGTGAAAACGTTCCTAACGGTAGCCGTTCAAACAGTGAACAGAACGGCAAGCGAACGGGTGATGAATGGCTTGGAAAGCCGTTCAAAACGGATACTGTGAACGGATGAACGGCTAATTAAAATTTGCGAATGGATGAGGTCAAACGGATGAACGGCTAGTGAAAATTTTCGAATGGACAAGGTCGAATGGATGAATGGCTAATTAAAATTTTCAAACGGATGAGGTTGAACGGATGAACGGCTAATTAAAATTTTCGAACGGATTAGGTTGAATGGTGAACGGCTAATGAAAATTATTGAAGTGATGAATGGCTAATTTTTCGAACGCTGAGATGAGCCTCACAGATGAGATTGAATGGATAAACGGCTAAGCGGTCGAACAAGTGATCGCCTGTAGAAATTATTTGAACAGATGGTTTCATCAAAACGAATGCCAACATAGGCGTCCCAAGCTCTTGTCTTGAGCCAAAGCGAAGGACTATTTCATAAAAGCGTCCCACGTTGGGTGACGCAGTGTTAAGTAACGCGAGGTGTTTGACACAATCTGTGAAAAGATAACTTGAAACGAGTCAAAACTCAATTGTTTGAATAACTCGACTTCGCTTTCAGTGCATTCAACTGAATTCGACTGATTAAGATAAGGTACAACCAAGGAACTTGCACTCAAAAAGCATAGTTCTCAACTTCAATTCGGGTTTAAATTTCCATAATCCCAGCTTCCCTGTCACTCCATCAAAAATGTGTTGCCTTGATAACTGCTAACAACTTGTCAATTACTGCCATTTCACACAATCACAAAATGGAGAATTCAACAAGAGAAGATATGGATTGCGATCACACCGAAAATGTTTCTACCATCATTGCCAAAGTGTGAAGTGAACGGCTGATTAATTTTCTCGAATGGATAGCTTGAACCGTTCGAACGGATGATGAATATTCAAGAACAGATAGCTGGAGGCATTCGAATGGATTATGAATATTCAAGAATGGATAGCTAGAGGCGTTTGAACGGATGATGAAGTTTCAAATGGCATGCCAATCCAGTAGAACGGCTGGTGAACGGCTAACTGTTCGGAACGTTTTCCCGTGAGAGGTCACATTTCTTTAACATCTACAATAATTTTAATGTTGTTTGCTTTACTGCAAGTGTTTTCAATTGCAAATGTGATATTTTCTTTGAATGTATGTTATTGTTTGTCTTAGTGATTACCAGATTTACAGTTGGTTTTTAGGTGTCTGTGGGGATTAAGGAATGGAAATGAGGGGATTCGTACGACCCTCAGGACTGCTATGAATAAAAATATGCCTAGAGAGCATTCATTCAATATTTAAACAGGTTGATTTGATTCAGAAAGGAAAATTACCTCAGTCCCTTTCATGAATTGTTATCCACTTAAACCATTTGCCTTATGTTTCTCATTCTTCCTGGTTGTCAGCTTATTAAGCCAGCAAATGTTGCATGAACTTTCAAAATGATTTCCAGCCAATATTTCACTTTTTCCAAAGACAAACAGTCCGATCAGCAGAGAGCATCATATTCCCTTTTTATCTGATGATTAAAACTTTATACCTGTTGACCATTTCTGTTTGTCATGTCTTGTCAACCAATGGCATCTTAATTGATAAAAAGTTTAGCCTAGAGACCTGCTTTTGAGGCATCTCCATCTTGCCATCAATTAGTGGGGAGGAAGTGTAGCCCAGTCAGGTTAGGGCTTTGGGCTTGTAATCTGGTAGTCCTGGGCTTAAGCCCTCCACCTGGCCACTCATTGGAGTTATTTTGGTTATCCCAAGTTCAATTCTTGGAATGGGCTTTGTATATATATAGCCAACTGGTCTGCCCCCTGCCAGTTGGGGTTCTATGTTTCTTCCAAATTTTTAAATTTGTTACTATTGGCCCAAAAAGTGCCCACTGGGGAGTGGTCAGTGAAGACATACACTCAGAGATATTAGAGAGTATAACCTACAATTTACATGTGTGGTTGTTGCTGACAGAGAGAAATGATCTCATTTTCAGTGTGCCCAAAGTCAGTTAAAGGGTTTGATTGTGATCCAATGCTGTGTAATACAGCCTCATGCCCTGCCCACAAAGATGCCACCTGCAGGGTGAACACCTGTAACAAATGTGAAGTGGAGTTCCTTGATAAAAATGGCAGAAAAGTTGACTGTAAGTATTGAAGGTCTTAGAGAGTAACTTGATTTTTTTATTAGGTGTGCAACTGTCTCATGAAGTGAAGGTAAAAGATAAAAAAGGGGGTGGTGAATTTAATCCTTCCAAGTATCGTCTGTTTTGAAACACTTTAAGCTTGGATGACAATTTTTGAAAAACTGATAAACTTGAGTCAAAGATAGAGGGAGACAAGGTGTGCAGATATGCTCAATAATTGGATTATCTTGTAATGATGATAATAATAATTTTAACTGCTAATCACCATTGTAAAGTACAGCAACGACGCGGCTCAACAATGTCGAACCAAAAGCTTACAGATGCGCCTCTGGCAGCTGCTATACGGTCCATGTGTGATCTTGGAGCACAGCTGTGCTTTAACCTGTGGTGCAGGTTAAAGTGTTCCCAAGTTAGTCCTGGCCATTAATGATCTATGGGAAAAGGATATTGAACAACTAATGCAACTTGGTGGAATGGTTACTTATAACTTGTATGAAATTATCACAAATCTTCTCCTGGACAGTGTGCAAGTTCATGGCCAGTAGTTAATCGTTAGCATTTGGTCAGGTTTCTCTGTTGGTTCACTGGTAACCATTCATCCATTCCTGGGTTGAGAGAGGCTTTGTGATCGTACAGTGTCCTGCCCAAGAATGGAACACTGTGATCAGGCTGGGGATTGAACCCAAGGGTCTGCACAACTCAGATAACCTTGGTTTAGACAGCAAGCCTTTCATGAATTTCCACTTGTTACAGTAACTGCACTTAGCAATCATTTACTGTCCATACTTTGTTAATTGCTCTGAAAACTCTCTCCACAGGGGAGTTTAAGATTAAAAATATATTTCAAGAATGGATTATTTTTCCTTAAATAGGCACATTTTAAATGTGTTTTGTTTCTCTATCAGGTTTCTCCAAGTGCCAAAATCAGCGCCTTAAAGCCCTTGGTACTCGGACTCTGGATGAAAAACCAGTACACCCCATTGTTGGACGCTTTGTACCACAGTGTGCATCAGATGGAAGCTATGAGGAAGTACAGTGTTATGGCTCCACTGGTTACTGTTGGTGTGTGGATGTTGGAGGAAACCCTGTGGTTGGAACCATGACTCGTGGCTTACCTCATTGTAACAAGACCGCTTTGGGAGGTGCTGTAACAATTGAACTCACACGATTAATACCAGCTCTTACTAAACAAGTTCAAGGTCCATTCTATTAGTTATTTACTACAGTAAGTTATTTCTGCTCTCATACAGCCATAAATCACACACAGCACATAAATCTGAGGGGAGAAACATTGTTCTGTAACTCCAGTATGCATTGAGAAAACAAGGTTAGGAAGATTTTTCATGTATCTCTGGGGTTCAAATAGAGGGGGAAGATTTGAATTCAAACAAACTTTTGAATTTAGCAGGTGACACAATTAAATTAACCAATCGTAGTGCACATTTTATCTGAGAGATATGATAATTAAGACACAGTATACGGTCAGAAAGCAATCACAGATTTTACAAAATGCTTTGGTGTAGCAATTTGAACAGGTCATCAACATGCATGGTGTTTAAATCTACATGCAGAGAGAATTTTCTTGTTATCAGTTCATTGATCAAGGGTCTGTTCTTCCATTCATTCATTGTGTTACTGTTGAACCTTGATAATCGGGACATCAATTATCTGGACTTTTCAATTTTCTGGACCTTTTCTCTGCATGGTCCTGTTTTTTTTTTTTCATGAATATTAATGAGCTTTGATCTTCAAAAGTTTGAGAGGTAAAAAATTCAGAGATTATGTTTAAGGTCAGGAAAAGTGTGTTTAAAAACAGTGCATTACCCCCTCTGCTTTCAAAAGATCAAGCACTTGGAGATAAAAGTATTCTGATGTGTTCAGCTGAATTTTCATTGGTTCGATATTGTTTTTAATAGTGTTTTTTTGTAGCTTTTGTCATGCTTGATCAGTTTGATGAGGGTAGGTTATGAACTAAACACACGCTAATGATCATATCACCAAAGGACAACGTATCTCTGAGGGGAAAGTGACCTGTTCTCTCAAATAATTATTTTGCGTTTAGATATAGGAGAAAAAGGTACAAATTTAGTGCTTGAATTTAGCATCAGCAAGCAACAGATCTGTGAAATACACAAGAACAATGGTAAGATCCTGAAACTGACCGACAACATCGAGACAAGTGAAGGATTGAGGCAAAAGTCACAGAAGCTTGCATGTACACGAGTCTAGGTGCAATTCATGCGTGTATGTGTAGAAATTGAAGCAGACTTTAAGAATTCAAAATGTGTTACCTTTATTTCTTTTGTCTCAATCATTAATATTCATATTTTCAATTATTTGGGCTCTGGATTATGCAGACTATTTACCTAAGTCCCAATGAGTCTGGATAATTGAGGTTTGACTGAGTGTACATTGTATACAATTTAATTTATTATTAGAGGGTATCATCCTTTGCTTGTTTTATGGTAACAAAATGGTTTAGTAATGAGAACTTTTAAACAAGAGAGAAGCAAAGTGAAAAAATCTGTTAAATTCTCTATTATATGTAATCCTTTATGTGCCTATAATCTCTATCATTGGTTTTCTCTTGTAGTTTGCTCAGGGAAACCAATGTTCACCTGCCTTCGCAACTCCTGTCAGTGGTCTACATGCCCTGCCCATCCTGATGCAAAATGCCGCATTAACCCCTGTGGAGGATGTAAAGTAGAATTTGTTGATAAGAATGGCAAAGTGGTTGATTGTCATGAAGGTACGTATTACATGATTTCGTGTATAGTTATTGTTACATTGATAGATTTGGCAAATTTTCTCTTTTATGTACTAGCTCTTCAAACTTTTTTTTGTATGCAAGAAATGATTCCTGAAAATATTAATATTTGAGTAATTAAAGAAGCCATTTAATAGTGTGTCAGTCAAGGATTTACCTCTTTACAACTGAATGACATAACTGAAAGTCTAGTGCATCAAAAATTGGCTGTTACAAATTCAGATACCTCCACTTACGTGTCCTGCTGCTCACAGGATCAGAAGATTTTTTGCACAAATTTTGTTTTGAGCAGAAGTTTGTTAAAAAATCAGGAAAATCGATAAAATTAATTGACAGACATTTGTACAACTTTTGTACAATATTGCAGTTCTTCTTGTTTTTTTTGGTAGGTCTCTCAAAGTGTAAACTGCAGGAACACAAAGCCTCAGCATTCAGTAGAAGAGGCCTACAACCGGTTGGCAGGTTTGTACCAAAGTGTGAGGCTGATGGTAGCTACAGCAAGATTCAGTGTTGGTCATCTACTGGATACTGCTGGTGTGTGGACAAGAATGGTACTGAGTTACGAGGAACAAGGGTCAGAGGCATTCCCGTTTGTCCTTCTCAGGGGCGCTCAAGTGTGTATAATATTGTAATGCAAGTGCATGGAGTAGATTTTATATTGGTGGTTAATAGATTTGACCCTTTGACCCTGAAGATCGAGTCCAGTTGCTTCCAGGGTCCACCTCTTTGTTCCTTTTTCAAGAAAAGAAGTGAGAGAAAGCCGACTCTGGGAATGAGGTCGGTGGTAATGATGGCAACATTCCGTGAGCAGGGTAGTCTTAACCCTTTGATCACTAAGAGTGACTAGCTTGTAATTTTACCTTACAATACCATCCTGGAATGACACATTCAGGTTAGGAGAATAAAGGATATATAACCAACTAGAGAGGCTCTTAATTGTTAAACAAATTCTTCATGTTATTAGCACCTTAGGAAATGTATAGACTGAGACTCAAAGTTAAAGTGCACCTACACCCAAAAAATTTTTTTAGCTTAACGAAGTAAGCTTATTTTTTTGAGTATTTCTGCGCAAAAATTTTTTTATTTGCTCAAATCTTCAATTTTCTATGCCCAGTCAAAATACGGAAAATCGGCCGCCATCTTGCCCCACGACCGAGTTTAAAGAGGAATGGCTCTAGTGGGTAATGTGACGTCAAATCGAGAACACGAAAGTCTGCATTTCACACATTTTCGCTTGTTTGGGAAGGTTGTAGTCGATAATTGTCCGAAAATATGCCGACTAAGTGTGTTGTAGAAGGATGTAGCAACGTGCGAAATTTGCAAGAGGGTATCACGCTTTATACATTCTTCATACAACACACCTAGTCGGCATATTTCGGACAATATCGACGACAATCTTCCCAAACAAGTGAAAATGTGAGAGATGCAGACTTTCGTGTTCTCGATTTGACGTCACATTACCCGCTAGAGCCATTCTTCTTTAAACTCGGTCGTGGGGCAAGATGGCGGCCGATTTTCCGTATTTTGACTGGGCATAGAAAATTGAAGATTTGAGCAAATAAAAAAAATTTTGCGCAGAAATACTCAAAAAAATAAGCTTACTTCGTTAAGCGAAAAAAATTTTTTGGGTGTAGGTGCACTTTAATGGTTTGTCAGTCATAGTCAATTTAAAGTTTGGGTGGGTCATGAGATTTTGTAAAAATTGTCAAATGGGTCACACCCACACAAATTACTTTGGCAAGGTTAATCATTGTCATTGAAAACAAACTCATTGCAAAACTTTGAGAGTCAATAGCCACATCATTTATTTTGTACCAAGTAGACAGACAGTAACCAAAGATTTTCTGTGCAGTGTGTTTTTGATTTTTTCCAAATATAAGGGATACAAAAAATTGGAGAACAGTCTCCGATTAGATGTTAAATTAAATGTATTGATATCAATTTAGTTAACACTTTTTTGTGTATGGTTATACATCAATTCTTATGAATTTAGGTCTACCTTTCTGGGGCATGTCAAGTGCTTACTTCTGTTGGCTGATACATGTGGCCTGCAAAAGAAGACAAATGTGTCACCTGTCAAAAGAGATTTTCAATGACATTTAGGACAAATGTCAATAAACAACGTACAAGTCATTTTTGCACATCACTTATCAGTACTTATCAATTTAGTCTTGATTACTAATAGCAGAACTGATTGTCATAATAACACTCAACAGAACGATCTATCAAGGATGGGTTTTGTCCAGTTGTGAAACAGCCAAGAACTGGTGCATGCTCACGCAGTTGTAGCTCAGATGATGAATGCCAAGAAATGCAAAAGTGCTGTAATGTCTCAGGATGTGGATTCACCTGCCAAGAACCTTCTTTCACAAGTATGTTAAATTGACTCTTTTCTCACATAACAAAATCTTTTTTGTTCATATTCTTTCAGCATACAATTTCATAATTTCCTTTCAGAAGCATTTCTCTCAATAAAATGTCTCCCTCTCCAAAATGAGATAATTAGTTCCACAAAATCAAAATCTGTTATGACAGGTACCTCTCATATGAAATATTGGGTTGGTACTTGAAGAAAGAGGTGTGGTCAGTTTTTGGGGGTCTAAAGAAACTTTCTGAGCCACTTTCAAACAATTACTACTTTCTCTTATATGTAAATCTGTGCCCATTGTGTCCGAAGTGGAGTTTTCAGAGAAAATGCCAGGACAGTGAGAACTGTACAAGAAGAAAAACTCCAGGATTGTATATTGATTGTATATTGTGCATGAGAAACAGTTAATAATATATGTTCATTATTTCTCACAAGTTTGAGACCAATAATGATTTGACTTGGTTGTGAGGGTTCACATGCTCTACCAACTAAGTATCATGGTTATGTGTAAGTTGACTCTTTTTTTTTTAAGCCAAGTGACCCATCTTTGCTTTCTGTAACATGAAGTGATGTGGTGGTAGAGAGTGAGACACTGCAGGCATCACGTACCTGTGGGTGGGAGGGGAGGGGGATATGGGTTCTGCTTCCCCAAAAATTTGTGGAAAAATTAAGAAGCTATTAAAGATGTGCACCCTTATCATTGTGTGCAAGGATTTCCACTGAGTTGGAAAGTGTCCTAAGTGAGTATAGAGGGAACAAGGAGTAAATTATTTTGAGGATATTGATTTTATGGGTACTTAATTGCAGCAGCAGTAGGCTATCTCAAAATTATCACTTTCAATCAGAAACCTTATATGTGTGAGAGATAACGGCTTCAGCAAGAAAGCATGGATTGAATTGGTTTGCTTGAGTCTTTTGCTGAGTGCTTAAGACTTGAGGGCTCTGTACTTGGAGTACTAGTATATATACTCCTTCCTTTAGCATTTTTCACACTTCCCAGACTGCTACTCCTAGGTTGTGAGAGGCTTTGTGAGAGCTAAATGTCTTCCTCAAGAATGTAACACAATGGTAGGGTTATAGGTCTTGAACTGCTGAAGCCAGCATGCTGACTACCTTGAGCTATTGTGCCCCCCACTTATTTTCCACCACTAACCATGAGCCACTTGTTGGTTCATTGGGCTAGATATCAAAGTCCTATGTGAAAAGTGTACTATGCACTGTTATAGTATCACCAATATTGACACCATTCTGTGCAGTCCAGAGAGAAATTGTTCTGCTTTGTTGCTAAATTTGAAAGAGATTGGAGGCATTTGTCACAAATGTGGCACAAATAAAGAATCTGTTGTCATTGTCATTGTCATTGTTTCAGCCTGTCCAAATGGAAAACCTTTCTTGCTGTGTCTACACATGTGTCAATTTGCAAGATGTCCTGCATATCCAAAGGCTACTTGCTTCTCTGATCCATGTAAGATGTGCAAAGTTGAGTTCCATGATGAACAAGGAAATCTTGTCAACTGCACTAAAGGTTTGTTCTTTGCCAAAAGTCAAATAATCTGTTGTGGGTAAATTGTATTCATCCTTTCACATGCATTAGACCTTATTGTGTTCATTGCAAAGCATTACTTGGGATGTATTTCTTGGGTATTTTGGTGGTGCTAATAGCTCAGGTAAAAGGGTGTTACTTGCATTGGCAGCACAGGTCTAAAACTTGAGTGAATGTTGCTACTTGAACTTCTAGGTGCATGGAACATATTAGGTTAGAAACAACTCAGCTGGTTGCCTTTTTCAAACAGTCCAGACCACTCTTTTTGTGGAATTTATCAGAGGTAAAACTTTTCTGCTCCCCCTAGAGCCTGTATCAATCTCTATTTTCAAGGGTTAACTCCATGTCAAGCTCGCCAAAAGTTATCAACCGGTATGCTGGGAGAGTTTGTTCCCAAGTGCAAGAGTGATGGAAGTTTTGAGCCAGTGCAGTCACATGAAGGTTACTTCTGGTGTGTTGACGAGGATGGAAGGGAAGTGAACGGGACAAGAAGGCGCTTCCAGAAGCCAACATGTATCAGTCGACTGAAGAGTAGTAAGCTATTAACTTAAAGACTTCCACATTAACATTATAAGAGCATGAATGGCTTAACTTTTTCTGAACAGACCAGGATTTTAGAAACATTGTCTTTTAGAGCCAGGTGCTTGTAAACTCCACTGAGGATTTTCCAGGTACCTAGGTCATGCTCTTTTGGGATCATCTGTTTTATTTAAGATAATTCCTTGCAGTTACCAGTTGTCAACAGAAAGCAACTGGTCTGGTGATTTGAGGGGAGACTTCAACCTTGTCAGCCTAAAAAAGTTGCAATTAAATTCCTAATAAGATAATTTATATGACCTGATTCTAGAACTCACAAGAAGTTGATTAGGAGAGTAGAATTATTATTTGCTATCTAGTGCCATCCACAGACAACAGAAGTCACAAAAATTCACAATGTCCAGATATGACTATAATATTGCATTTCATTCAGTAGTGTTTTATGTAACAAATTACATGGATTGATGAAATACTTAATTATTTTCTTAATACTGTTTCATGAACTGGGCTGATTTGATAGAACCAAATCTGAACCACCTATATTAGTTGTGGCCAAAACCATACTTTTATTGTCACTATAGCTGCATTGAACTTAATTTGAAAAGAAATAACCTACCTTAAAATAACTTAACCATTTTGAGTGTTGCTTAGTAAGGTGGACTAACTGGTGTTATATATCACCTTTCCACTGTTGAAAACATGTCAGTAATAATCAGTGCCCTTTTACATAATGTTTCATCATTAATTTGTTTGTAGGTTTGACATTGTGTCAGTTGCAGACGCTACAAAGTGGTAAGTGTAATTGTGAATAATTTGGCATCCCAAGCAGAGTATGTGAATCACAGACATTCATGTAATTGACCATTGTTTCAAGGAAGCTGCCAACCTCTGGAACTCTGACATCCAGAAATTTGCTTGTAGACCGGGGTGACCTTTACTCCCACCTCCCAAGTTTGTCTTTTCAACTTTGCTACCCCAGTCTCTCTCCCAAATGGAACATGCTAACTGCATGGGTGCTTGTAATCCAAAAAGAAAAACAAAGAAGAAAAAAAAGAATGAATGAAATAACCATTCGAAATAAATCACAACAATTCAAGCATCTTATTTAGAAAACCTTGAAATGTTTCTCATAGTAGGAAAAATTTACTTTTGACTGAGAGATGTTGCATAAAAGGCCAGAAGACTTATTTTATAGCATGGTAATTCATATGTAGATCTGCCTTTTGGATAACAATAAATTGTAAAAGAATCTGAACAAAATATTGTAGCTAACATTAGAACAGTTAGACCTTTTGTTTTCAGAGATGTGCAATTTTCAATCTTGACTTTAAAATTGTCGTATTTGAATGTAGTTGAAATGGTCTATGATTGGCACTGAAAGGTTAGTGATGATAACATTTACACCTTTTTTCTCTGAAACAAAGGAGAGAGGCCCATGCCTGGTCGATACATACCACAGTGCAAAGCTGATGGCAGCTTTGAAGAAGTGCAATGCCATCCTTCCACTGGTTACTGTTGGTGTGTCAATACACAAGGATGGGAAATCAAAGGAACTAAAGTAAGAGGACGACCAACGTGCGGGAAAGGTAATTTATTTCCAATGATCATTATTAATTTTGGTGTTTAGACATTGTATGTCTAATGATATGAGGACATGTGATGATGTGGTCTGATTGTTTGGGTGACTGTTAAGTCCTGGGAGAATTGTTGTTGGCAGTAGTGACTGAGGTTTGGACATTTTGAGGGGAAGTTGTTATCAGAGTCAAGTGAACAGTTGTTGTCAGTTGATTGAACTTAGTCTGGTTTGGGTACACTGATTGGTCAGCTTAGCTGTGATGTTATTGGCCATAAGTCTCAAGTGGTGTATGTTTCAGTTTGATCACAATTCCTTACATTAACTACTAATGTTCTAAATCACCCAAGGCCTCAAAGTTTAAGTTCTGTTTGTAACTAACATTGTGACTGACCTCAGTGGTTCGAGTCCCGTACAGGCCTGATTTTTTTCAGGTCTGATTTTCGCTATTGCATAAATAGCGCTATCTACTGCGAGGATCGTGCATCATACGTATCTAATACCGCAGTTCAAAATATATGAACTTCATATATTCATTCTATCTCATTGTGAGACAAAATTTATTTATATTTGGGTATCCCTCACCTCTCAAGGAAAAACTTTATTCAATGTTGTGTAAGCTTATAAAAGCATTAAATTTTCCACTCTTTTAGTGTGTGCACCTGTATTGTGCAGAATGTACTGTGAATTTGGTTGGGCTCAGGGTCCAGATGGCTGTGATATCTGTAAGTGCAAAGAGATTCCTATCAAGCCTGGTTTCTGTCCTGCAGTAGAGTCAGATCAAGTTGGTACATGCACAGAGGAATGCAGCATTGATGATGACTGCCTGGGAAATCAAAAGTGCTGCTCCAATGGCTGTGGTCATGTTTGTACTGCTCCAGAATATAAAGGTACATGTTGATCTACCCTTGTATGGTCAGAAATATTTTCAACTCATTCATAAAAAGTGAAGAAAAGAGAATATTTTATTAATGAGGTTGATAATGATGATGATGATTTGATAATACTGAAAATAGCAGTAAAAGGAATCAACTTTTGTGCTAATGATTTAGGGGTGAGACTTTCTCAAGTTTCTTGGTATATGTATGTTTACAGGACAATTTTCTTTGTATTTTGCTGCTTTTGCGAATCTTATAATGCATAACAAGATATGGTGGGGATTTAATTACTGATTGCAAGAAGGCCATGGTTCAAATAAAATTACTATGCGTTTTAAAGAAAACTTCCTGGTTGAGTGTCATTATTATAGCTTATGCGAACTAGATAAGTTGCTCAACCTTGTCTTGGCACAAATGATGGAGTAGAAAGCAAACTGATGGGCTGACTCTCAAAGGGACGTTTTCTAAGCTTGGAGAGTCTGTCAAAAGTCGAAATACATTGTAAGGAATTGTCTCAAGGTCAATGAAAGTATAAAGACTGAAGCGAAGGAGAATTCCTCTTTTGGGAGGACTCCTAGTTGTGAGGAATTAATTATTTGAGCCACTGAGAAAGTACTTGGTTTGAAAATAAATTCAAACAACTTGCAAGCAACCACAATCTATTCATATGTGGCAAAATGTATTTTGTTCTGACAGTCATGCGTCGATTGAATAACTATATGTGCTTTTATCCCGCAGCTAAACCAGGTTATTGTCCTGCAGTTGATATGCACCATGTCGGGATTTGTAAAAGTGAGTGCAGCTCAGACCGTGACTGCCAAGGAGAACGGAAGTGCTGCAGTAATGGATGTGGGCGTGTCTGTAGTGCGCCAGTCCGAGAAGGTACTCCACCTCAATGTAAAGTTTTCCATTTATTTGAAGACAATGATTTCATAAGGGATGGTTGTAGTGATACTAGATAGCAGGCCTTAAGAATTTTGCTGAAGCAGAAGAATTCTTTATTTTCCAAAGTACTCTTAACTTATGCTTAATGTTCTAAGATATACAGAATATGATGGTATGCGACTACATTGTTGGTAATGTAGGTTCCAAACGCGCAAGTCTGTCCTCACTCTCCTGTGGCAGCAGAGGGTATTATAGTGCACTCTTTTGTCTTTTAGTAAACTTCTGGGACTGCAATTGGAAAATAAAAGCATTTTGATGTTTTATTTCATGTTCGGTTTAATTAAAGTCCTTGGAGTGTTGGTAGGGGGCCGCACTTAAGTGTAGGTACCTAGTAATTCAATTTTACTCTGAAGTTAACTGTTCAACCAAAGTTTGTGAGGTGTATTATTTCATCTTTTTCTCTTTTCTTTCTATTTTTTTCAGCGTGTCCCCGTGGTGCTCCTTTCATGATGTGTCATTACAATCCGTGTGAAGGAGCTAGCTGCCCTGCCAACCCCAAAGCCCATTGCCTTCCGGATAACTGTGGCGGCTGCACAGCACAGTTCTTTGATGACAACGACAATCTTGTTGACTGTTCAGCGAGTAAGTATCGTGGAATTGGTTATTTATGTTGCCGCCAAAATTGTGACGTTATTTGTTATGAAACTCGTATTCTTTTTTTTTCTTTCCATCACATTTTGATTAAGTTTGTTTGTTTTCCTTAGGCTCGTTCGTTTTCTTTCCGTCACATTTTCATTAAGTTCGTTTGTTTTCATTAAGTTCGTTCGTCGTCTTTTCGTCGCATTTTTATTAAGTTCGTTTGTTTCTGCGGTAAATGTTTTTTACGGTATTCGGTTACCTATTTTGAATAGTCTCTCTTGTAAATTTTAGCCATTCGGGTTTCACGTTAAACCGTGCGCAACCATTGCTTTTCGTTGTATATCGTCTTCAGTCAGCATTTTGCCGGGATCGCTTACAACGTTTCAACTTCGTTTTGGTTCGTTTTACTGTATTTTGTGTATTAAAGAGCGCGTATCATTTGGATGTGTGCGAGTGTTTTTGACCGTCATAATTTCTTTCTGGTTGGGCACGTACTGGAAACATTAGTCATACGTCACGCCCACGGCAGGTCCATCTCGGTGAATTTTAAGCATGTATGTACATAATATTGAATACATTCATTGTTAACAGCGAAACTACAACTTGTCAAACCTCTGTTTCTACCAAATAAACCATAAGTGTTGTGCTGGGTGTTTTTATGCTTCAACAGTCTGTATGTGTATGGTGATCATTGACAAAGAACTGCAGCTTTACAACCCAGCGTTTATGAATGTAAAGGAGGGTGATTGAAAAATCTCACCAAATATTTCATCAGGTGTAACAGCATTGTTATTACTTATTTATTTGTAGGTGCGACCAAATGCCAAAAGGAATATTTGGATGCAACTGCATCCCCAGGGATGGTTGGCCAGTTTGTTCCAAGATGTGCAGCTGACGGTTCATATGCCCCTGTACAGTGTCATGGCTCTATTGGCTTCTGTTGGTGTGTAGATAGAGATGGAAAGGAAATCCCCGACACCAGAGTTCGTGGACAACCAAAGTGTATGGTTTCAAAATCTTTTCAGTTACCTGTGACAGGGCTTTTAGGTTAATTAAGAAATGAACAAGAGGTTATTTGTACGATTTTAAGTTGTATCGCTTTTTCACAATTTGTCAACTTCCTTTTTTTAAATCCTGGATCAACCCCCTGAAAGATAAAGTGGGAGTTATTCTCAGCTGCAGGTACATCTGTCGAGACCTCAAGTTTGGGATTATAGAGATTTCAAGATCTGTGTTTGAGAGAAATTTAATTTTGGTGTGTCTTTTTAGGCGCCACAAAATGTCAAAAGGAGAATTTGAATGCAACTCAAAACCCATCCATTGGCCGGTTTGTTCCAAAGTGCAATGCTGATGGTTCATATGCCCCAATACAGTGTCATGGCTCTATTGGCTTCTGTTGGTGTGCAGATAGAGATGGAAAGGAAATTCCTAACACCAGAGTTCGTGGGCAACCAAAGTGTAAGTTTCAAAATTGTTTTCACCAAGAAATTGATGTCTGATTAATACTTAGCTAAATCTCAGGTCTGACGCCGCTGCTTGTCTTTTAACTGTAAGGGAATTGAACCAAAGGGTATTGCTACTTTCCAAAACAGGAACCATTTACCACCGAAAATCCCCTTTTCTCAAGTACCACCGCCACCCCCAACCCCCCGCCCCCCACCCCCCACCCCAAGGTTAAAGAGATTTTAAGATCTATGGTTTGAGAGAAATTTAATGTTGGTTTCTCTTTTCAGGTTCTACGAAATGTCAAAAGGAGAATTTGGATGCAACTCAAAACCCACCCATTGGCCGGTTTGTTCCAAAGTGCAATGCTGACGGTTCATATGCCCCAATACAGTGTCATGGCTCCATAGGCTTCTGCTGGTGTGTTGATAAAGATGGAAAAGAGATCCCTGACACTAGAATCAGGGGACGACCAACCTGTAAGTGATTAATCCTTTTCATAATTTCTCCTGCAGAAAATTTGTTTTTGTAATTGAATAAACAGTAACAAGAGTTACGCTGTAGCACCCCTCACCGAACCTTCATCTATTTTATCATTGGCTATTAGCTTGGGAGAGAGGCCTATCAAATGATCGTAGAAGATTCAAATGCTTTTGGTACGGCTTCATTGTATGGTTTCTAACCTGTATTAGGTTCCAAGTTTCTTTCTTTCTCGCTAATTGATGGAAAAATCTCACCATGGGGGCGATCTGTCTATGGGGGCAATCTGAGCATGGGAGCGAACTGACCTTAGGTGCTGTGTGAACGTGGGGCAAAGTGATCATGTATAAGATGTAGGTTTCAAACTGAAAGAGAGAGAACGGTATTCTTGTGGTAACGTATGTCTCAAAGGTGTAAAAGAGAAGTCAGACATTCTTAACCCGAGTTTCTTTTTCTCCTGGTCTTGTGAGGAATATACATACAGAGCGTATCATTTGTGATTAGCGCTGACAATTGTTTAGTTTGACGTAAAATCGCTTTTCCTTAGCAATCTCATCGAGAGTGTACTTAAGGAGCTCTCCTTTTCATTTGTCATCAGGAACTGAAAGATATTCGAGACATAAGGGGTGACTAGGCTGTGAAGATATAAATATTTCACGAGATCACGAGTAACTGGTGCTGGATTCTTAGTTTCCAACAGTCTGATGCCTCTAACTAAATTAACATCTCGTCATTAGGCTCACTATTAAGTTATATCCTTGTAGGTGCCACAACATTCAGTCTCGGTCCTACTTGTGACGACGGCACAACATGGCAGCTTTGCAGTGATTCTTGTAAGAATGCTTCTTGTACCAACAATCCTGACGCCAACTGTGTAGCCCCGATGGGAGGCTGTGGCCCTAATGCTTGCAAACCCAAATTCTACAACAAAATGGGCAAGGAGGCGCAATGTAAGTTACGTCATACTTCAAAATACAGCGTGGTTGTACTGTGGTTTACTGTGTCTCCATTTGGTCTGTGTTTGGTTGAGGACACTTTCTTTAAAGAATACCAAGATTCTGCAAATCAGATTTGCTCGCACAGTTTTAGTGTATACACGGTTTCTTAGGAACAGCGAGGTTGACCCTTCTTAACCCATTTTGGGTTTGGGCTTTAATATTTCGGGGATTTTTATGACGAAGATTGACGATAGCACAAGAAGTTGTAAGCCCGCAGTGATTTCTCAAAGGGGAAAAAACTTATAATTGTACCTTTGAATTGTTTTTTACTTCTAGGTCTCACAGAATGTCAACAGAAAGCTTATCAAGCCACCCACCCCACGCTTGTAGGAGCCTTCATACCCCAGTGCAATCCAGATGGTAGCTATGCGCGTGTGCAGTGCTGGGGCTCTACTGGATATTGTTGGTGTGCGTCAGAGGATGGATCTGAGTGGCCTGGAACTAGAGTAAGGGGAAAACCCAATTGTGATGCCAGTGAAGGTCAGTTCCTCTTTGTGAAAAATACAGATATTACCAATAACGGAGATTATGATTTAAGGAGTTGTGCATCTCTACCCCTATTTTAATTTTAAAATGATTTTCTGGAACGATTGAATAATCACTGTTTGAGAAGAAATGTGTTAGGTTTTGTATTGCCTAGTAAACCACCACCTCGTTTACCTCTGGAAAACGTAAGAGGATTTGGATTACAGAGAAAATGTAGGCCACGTATTTCAGGATGCACAAACCATGATAGAGGCTCTTAAAGCAACCAGCTGTGGTAGACCTCTTATACTTGCATGGTTTGTTTATCCATTTCAGGTAATGTAAAACTGTTTCTTTCAAATTTCCTCTTAATCACTTGCATACTTACGTATAATTTACAGAAGCAAAGCTAGGAATTCCTTAGAGCCCTGAAATGGGTTAACAAAACATAAAATATGAAGACGTTTACGCATATTTGCAACACGTGGTGTTGAATTCAGAATAGGGAGTTTTTAAGGTGTCGCCACGGTGAAGCCACAGTTTCCACCTAAGAATTTCGCCAGTAGCTCGTTGTATTACTTTTTGTGACGCTGTTATATCTTCTTTCGCGATAACATGTGAATGTGGCACTGGGTTCAAAATAAAAACGTGATGAAATTGATGTGGAAGTTTCGGTGCGAAGTTGATGTTCCACAAAGGACGGTTGAGAAACGTGAAAAGGTTTAAAACGCATGTGCTGCGCTATTGTTTTGCTCCTTGGATCTTTTGTATCCCTTTTTTCTCGTTTCCGTCGCTGTCATGTATTTTTTCTTAAAGTCCCTTAAAGTAACAGTTCCAGCCGTAAAGAAGTATTTTTTTTCCTTTTTTAACCACACACGAGACATAAGAACTGAGCCCAAATTTATCATCTTTCCAGTTCCAGCTTAGATACGGTTGTCAAGTCTTGAAATGTTCATGTTTTTTTTTTTTTATTTCTTTACAGGTCCACAACTTTTGTAAGTATACTTTCTGTCGTAAAGTAATCGTTCTGCTTTCAAATCAAAGTCTTTTTTGTTCCAACCTCAGTTTGGATTTTTGTGGTAATGGAGCTGTTCTGAGATTTCCTTCCATTTTTCTTTTCCTAGGAGCGTCCATGTGAGACTTACCTTTGACTACAGCTTGGGTTTAGTGAAGGACGTTGTAGGCCAATTTAAGGAGTGAGTATACTTTGCATTCGATTGTTTAAAAGCGCTTATAAGCAATAGATCCTCACTTAACTTGTCCGTCTGTTAGTCATAGCTGCTTTTATTTGTGTCTCAGCTTTTGTCTATGTTTCATTCCTCTATTTGGCCGTCCGTCTATCCTTACGTCCGTTCGTAGTCATCAGTCAGTCCTTTGGTCCGTTTGGTGTATCGTACTGGTAATTGTGTTAAAATAGATAATCATCTCTCGTTTTGTAGATCAGTTAAGACACAGATGATTACAATGTTTTCATTAAAGGAAAATCAACTACATGGCCTTGAGGTATGTTTTTGATATCTATGAGGGTGAAGGTAGTCTCCTCTGCATCCGTCTCGTCACGCAACGCAAAGAGAGAGCGTTTTGCGCGCAAAGAACGACTGCGAAGTTCCCTGAGAAGAAGGAATTGGAATTGTGTTCTTTGACAAAACAAACAAACAAACGAACAAAACGCCATGAGTACTGTTTCCTAACTAATGTGTTTTAAAATAAGAGTTCTTCTGGAAATGATTGTTACGGTACAAATGCATTAACTCACGGTTGTGTAGTCGTCACCGCTGTTTGCTTTTTCCACCTAAGGATTCACCTTTTCGCTTTGAGTTCCTCTCCGTTATATTTTTAGGTGCAAGAAGGAAGTATTTTAGTTGGATTCAGCGTTGAACCGGTCAGCGAGGGAAAAGACCTGAGAGACTTTGCAGATGAAATTACTGAAAAGGTTTGTTGAATCTTATTACCGATCTGACTAGAACAGGAGTCAAACCGAGTGAATTGGGTCACACGAACACCAAGTGGTCCACGCTTGAATCTCTACCTCAAATTACCAATTAGCCTCAGAGTTTTAGATCTATCAAATAGTTTGTTGGAAAAAATTCTGTAACATTTGTTCGTGTTGTTTAGACTGTAACTACGAATTATTTAGCCAAAAGAACTCTGGTTTTAAAATATTTGTTTTTATAGAGTTAAAAGGGCCTTTTCTTCCTCTTATAGGCACGCAAACACGAACTACTCATCAAATTCAGCGGTATCACCTTTGTTGCTGAACCAGACGTCATGCTAGCCTCACCTATGTATGTGGAAGAAAAAACAGTTTCGAAAAAACAAGACGAAACCGCTAGTAGCAGTGTGTCTGTCACCGGTGTTGCATTAATATCTGTCTTCTGCACCTTGGCTGTAGTTGCTGTAGCTCTTGTAGCGTTTAAGGTGCGTATCCTTTTCTGATGTCATCGAGTCTTCACTATCTACGAGAGAGCGACCGAAATGAAACCTAATGTTTAAATTCACTACGTAGAGCTCAGCATGCCGAAGAATTTCTTTGGTTTGAAATCTATCAACTCAAAAAGAACATGACTTTTTCTGTTTACTTAACTTTTGAATGAAGGTCATGTTCTTGGCTTGAACATGAAGTGCTGTTAGAACCCGTTTTTCTTCTCCCGAAGCCACCGTTTGGAGACAGTGGCAATGCATGCGTCATTGTTCGAAAGTGTGTTACTGAACGGGCATGCATGTGAATGCAACCTTGCTTCTAGGGTCCTCTCTGTTCCTTTTTCGAATGCAAGAAAGATGAGACTGGAGTGGATTCGGCGATAATAATAGAAACAGTCTGAGTGCAGAAGAGATTGAACCATCTGATCCTTTAGAGTTATTAGCAGCTAACTTCCCTTTACAAAATCAACCCTGGATCAAACACTTAAGATCACCAACTAAAGCTCTTGATTTTTAAACAAATTCTCCTTGTCAGCATCTTAAGAAATGTATAGAGAAAAGTATGGAGAATTTACATACTGCTGTTAGGGTGTACAGGGTTTAAAGGATTAACTCAAACTTAAGTTTGAAGTTGATAGCGGAATGACATTGAATTTGAGCAAATTTCATCCCTGAAAAACCCAGCGACACTAAGCTATAGTTAGAATCCACTTTTCTTCGTTCAACGTATTTCTTTGACTTGTTAACTGTGCTCCTCTCTTTATCTAGTTGATTCAGAAAAAACGGAAAAGCTCCGGTTTAGAGGAGAGGGTAAGTAAATATATTGGAAACCTTGATTATTTAAGCAAAGTTTAGCCGTTGTTTAACAAAATCGCGTCTCGAACCTTTTATCTGAATTTAATTTTGTGATTCTTATGAGCAGTGTCAAGAGGGCTGAAAGCTAACTGTGGAAGGATATTTAGTTGATCGAATCGACCCTCTCGTGGAGAGTATTTAAGGCCCACTGCATGCGTAAAGCCGCGGTTTGGGTTGGACCTCCCAAGTTATAGCCGGCCATAAAGATTCAAGACAATGCGTTCTGATTAAAGTAAAGTAAATGTCACTCCTCGTGGACCTCTGTAAATAATTGGCACACATCATTTGTCCCATGTGTTTGTACTGTCATTAACATGTGGCTCCTTTTCCAGCGGTACCTTTTGAATTAAACCTGAGGTGTGCCTCATCCTTACCTCTAGGCCAACTTTGTTTACAAAGATGGAGGGGCTGAGATGAACAGCACACTCACGGATGCCTGAATTTTGGACTCGATTCTATACTGGATGTCTCAACTACTGATTATTATTCTACAATGGCAGACTAATAACGTCGCGAAGGGGTTTGATCAAGTTTCGGTCATTAATTTTATAGATGAAGAAAGGCCGATAGTTTCGAAAGAAACTGTTTGGGGCTGCGTCGGTGGGGGTAACGAAATAATTTTGATATATCAACAAAGTTGAAATGGTAAATTTTGTAGTATTTGATTCCGTGACGCCTCAAGTCACCTCGGAAATGCTGGGGGGGGGGGGGGGGGGAGAAGCTGCTAGGAAAAATCAAGGAATACAAAAATTCCTTTTCGTTCTCGAACATTACATGGTAATTTACTTGAAAAAAAAAATTTTTTTTGGTAGTAAAACAATTCGAAGATATGACCAAGTATATTTTTTACGATAAATAAACAACGAACATTTTATATTGATGATCATTGTGTTAAACACTTGAGTGGGGATTTTCGCGTCTTGTGGGTAAAAGAAAAAAGTTGTTGTCTATCCATTTCCCCTTTCCAACAACCCTTCTCGCCTACAGTCCGTCTAGAGGGCGACTAGCAGTCACCCTCCCCGCTCCGTCCAAAAAAAAAAAAAAAAAGACATCCTCTATCTCGGGATTCCAATCTCCACCCAAAGTTTAGTCATCTGAGCACGTTACAAGAAAAGTTTTAATTGATAACGATTTTAATATTTTTTACACAAAGAATTCTGACCAGGTTACCAGAAAAGGCAACATCTAGAATCAGAGGTATAGCCCCTCTGGCGTGCCTTCGTTCTTCCTGTACAATACGTTTTCTTTGGATTTTCTGAAATCCTCGTTGGTCACCTTCATTCTCCTTTCTCTTAAAGCCATCAGACCTGCCTCTGTGCAAATGGCCTACGTGATATACACAATTCATAAGTTAGTTCTGTCTAAATATTGATACTAGCAGCATGCATGTGAATTGAAATGGTCACACAACTTAAAGAACTGATCTTCCAGTCAAAGTTTAAGCCAGACTTAGCCGAGGCTGGGTTTGTGGTCTCTGAATGTCAGCTAACTTCGTTTCCAGGATCTTGTTTTAACAGGGAGAGGCAAGGCCATGGGACACAAGTTGAGTGTCAGCTGTTGGAATTTACCGCCGCCAATACGTTTTCCAATTTTGACCAGGGGGAATTCATTGTGATGAACTAACTTCATGCATGAAACCGATATTGACTTCTTACCTTGATATCAGCCCCTGAGAGGTCATCCTTGGCCATCACATACTCCTCCAGATTGACATCTTCTGATAATGTCATGCGACCAGTATGAATTGTGAATATGCGACGTTTTGTTTTCTCGTCAGGAAGAGGAAACTCGATCTTGCGATCAATACGACCTATGAAGAGTCACCAGAAAAAAAACTTAACAATAAAAATCCAAACAAATGAAAACTCTGCACGTTCTTGGGCAGCACTTGGAAAATAGCTAAACATAGGTAAATGAGATAAAGACAAAGCTGAAGGGAGTTATGCTTTAAAATGATCAATGCGGAGGACTCGTATTTTCTAAGTTTACCAAACTACAATCTTTGCCTCTTCAGGCTGCTGTATTTTCTTCAGCTTCAATGACTCATAAGGGAGTGCTGGCCACTCAACCATAGCACTTCCGCTTTGCCCAGCAAGTCTTGATATGGGTTGGAGCGCACAAAAAAGGGAGAGGATATATATATATATATATATATATATTTTTTTTTTTCAGCTTTTACAAGTAAAGTGGGTTTTCGTATAGGTAATCACATGATTTTGAGTGCAATTTGGAATAAATAAGCACGAGTAAGTTTTTTCAAAGACTAACAAAATTGCATGAGCCCGTAGGGCGAGTGCAATTTGTGGTCTTTGAAAATATTTACAAGTGCTTATTTATTCCAAATTGCACAAGAAAATCATGTGATTATCTATTAATAATATACATGAAAAAATACGAGGTAGCTTCTCATAACTACGCAGAAGAAAAGCGCGCGCATCACGTGCAAAAATAATTTATTCAAACCCTGCAAGTGACATTGACATTGACCAATCATTCTGACCAATCAGAATGTCTGGTTTGTTTCTTTCTTTGCACTGAATTAACTCTTCCGCACTGAATTAACTGAAAACTGCATTCATCTTAACCAATCAGAACTGAGAAATTTTTTCATGTGTATTATTAATCAAGAAATAAATAACTATATGACCCATATGGCCCCGTGCAAATTTCCAGTGTAAAATGTTCATTATAAATCCCCATACGAGGGCTGTACATAAGCAAAGCAATGCAAAACTGTAAAGTTCTGCATGTTGAGAGGAAAAAAAAAAACAAATGATAAAATGCTCATGGACTAGGTTATGTGAGGCCACATGGGAAATGTTTGGGCCCTTCCTCATTACCTCAAGCCATAGATGTTCTCGTCTGACCCTTGAGCATAGCAATAATATTCTCAGTGTTTAAACAAAGAGTAATGTATTTACCTGGTCTGATAAGGGCAGGATCTAAAGTTTCAATTCTGTTTGTGGCCATAATAACCTGAAAACAAAAGGGACCAACTTTCAATGATACAAAACAAAGATTCTAAGTAATTATGAAAACTGCCATTCTAAAAATTTTGAAATCATCCTTCATGTTTTCTAATTGAGACCACCCCAATTTTGTGACTCCTGATGCACACCATGGCATAGCTATGGGGTCACCTTATTTATCTGTTAAGAGATTGCTTTCCATAATTTATGCTGAAATGTTTCAAGAGTATACTCCAATACAGATCACCTTCTGGCTATGATAGAACAAACTTTCTTTTGCATATCATAAAATTCTTGTGATGTTAGTTTGGTATTAGTTCAATTAATCTGTATTTGATATTTTTCCTTTATCTCATCACTTGCCTGCTTGAAATTGTATCATTTTGACTTAATTTGTAAGGAGTCTCAGGAGAATTTATTTCTTGGTCTGGATTGAATAAGCAGGTTACAAATTCTACTTGAAAATCTAAACAGTCATGTTTGAACACCAGCCACAAAGATTACCTTTACATCTCCCTTGGAGTCAAATCCATCCAACTGGTTAAGAAGCTCCAACATTGTACGTTGAATTTCTCGTTCTCCTCCAGAATTAGACTCGTATCTAAGGAAATAGATAGGATGGTGAGAGTTGACACAAAATACTTAAAAAACATGAAGTAAACAAAACACAGGAAAGGGTTTGTGTTTGTGGGATGTGATAAATGCTATGCTACTGTATGAGATAGTTGATGAGCTGTATTTACATTACATCTTAGTTACACACCTTTTGGTTCCGACAGCATCAATCTCGTCGATGAAAACAATTGATGGGGCATGTTCCTCTGCAACTCGAAACATTTCTCTGACCAACTTAGGACCATCACCCTAAAACAGAAAAAATAATGTAAAGAAAGAGCTAGGAAGCTATGGAAGACAATGAGTTAACATGGAGAGTATGAATTTAAATCATATTCTATTTTGTCATCAGAAGCTCTACTGATGGGGCTGTGCACCACTTGCTGGCCATCTCATTTGGTTACCAACAAGAAAATTTTTGTGACAAGTACCTTGCAGGCAGCTAGGTTCAGAATGTTGAAAGCATCTTAAGTGAGGACCAAGGATGACAGATGGTTCATTTTAAGCTTTGTCATCAAGGAAAGAAAGATTTCATTACATGACAAATGAGCTTAAAACTTGACATTTTTCTTATTCTACTTCCCACACATATTACTTTACTACAATTTTCAGTGGATGGAAGTTTAGCAACTGTTGTTGTCTTGCCAATTAGCCCTGTTTCTAGCAATTAGTTTTGTTTGACCTCTTTTGGTGGAATCTCATGTTTGACATTTTGATGATGCATGGCTGTTGAGATTTCACTACCTTTGAAAACAAGGAAGGTTGCCTCTGACAATACCATAATTTCAAGGTTGAAACCCTGTAACTAAACTCTTACCAAGCCTCACTCTCAGGGGGGGGGGGGGGTACTTTAGGATTTTCTGGGTGGGGATGTGCTGCTAGGACCCTGGAACCCTTAACCTATACTAGAGCTAGTTCAGCTGAATTTTGCTACAGTAACCCTATACTAGAGTAAACTCCCTAAACTCCCCCTATCCTAGAGTAGCTGTTTTCCAGCTAAAAAAAAGAAGCTAAGTTACAAAAAAGCTAGTCCACCTTCCTTCTTGTATAGTCTCGAAGATTAGTCCTAAATGGGTCCTAATTTTGGACGGGTTTTGGACACGGTTTTTCGATTTTCAACCCCGTATTCAACTTGGTCACGTTGCAAGTTACATGCTGAGCTCTGGGGTTGAGCTATGCCAAGCACACATGTACGCCATTATAAGTAACAATAAATTGTTTAATTTTAACCAGTATTAAAACCACCAACTTCCGTCTGAATCCTGATTTTTGACAGTTAATAATATCCAGTACTGTTTTATGATAGCTATCTATTGACACTTTCTTTGCTTTTACTCCCGGGGCTGAGTTGCGTAAATTTCAACTTGTCAATTTGATTTTTTTTCTATGTTTGAGTGGCAATTCCCGGTTTCCCTAGTCTAGATAAAATCTTCAACCAACTGATCAGTTTCCTGAAAAATGATACCCTATTCTAGACCCAAATGCTCTGATTTATATACCATATCCTAGAGTAAACTGCTTGAAAAACCATACCCTTCACAGTGGCACATACCTATCTAGCCCATATATGGCAACACCCCCCCCCTCCCCCCGGCCTCACTCAACTGATAATCATAGTACATATCAAACTCAATTCTCTTTAATCATCTTTAGATCATGTAACGAAAAAAGAGGTAGTCTTCAAGAAGGGAAATATGAAATTTTTTCCTTTACCAGATATTTTTGAATGAGCTCTGATCCAACAACTCGAAGAAAGGTTGCTGCAGTTTGATTGGCTACAGCTTTTGCAAGCAAGGTTTTTCCTACAATAATGAGAAAAACAAAGATTCAGTGAGTAAAAAAAAAATGTGATGAAGTAAGAACAATGGCTGTACATGAACATTTCAAACTTGTATATTTATCAATATTGATCTTCTGCAAGACAGCATTTTGAAATTTACAGTTTGCTTTCTCAGTTTCCCGAAAAAGGAAGCTGTGATGCATTTAGAGAAAATTTTAAGCTTATTTTATGGTTAACAAAACTACAAACCATATGGTTCATGTTGTGGGAACCACACTGGGGAATTACTTCTTAACATTCATTCTGGCCCACATCATGAACCACATCTGTCTATCTCAGCATAATAACTTTCCTGCCTCGGAAACTAAAGCTACCCTTACATTAACATTTACTTGTATCCTGTAACTCACCTGTACCAGGTGGGCCATACAATATTACACCCTTAGGTGGTTTAATCCCCATTTCCTCATACAGCTCTGGGTGAGTCAATGGAAGTTCCACGGATTCCTTAGAAAACATGACATAACAAGTTCATTATGAGAACACTGTTCCTTTTAATGCTGTGACTACACTGTTTCTGTTAAATGGCAGTCCAATTTCAAACCAGTCCAAAACAAGTAAACTGCTTTGCAACATTCATTTTACACTGCAAGCACAAGTGGCCTTGAAAACAACATTGCACCACTTTTAACCTTTCACCTTTAAGACCATAGGTTGACAATATAACAAACTCTTGCAAGAATATACATACAGGAGTGATCTCTTGTGAAAATAAAAAGCCAGGGCCCACTCACATTATAGAGATCTACACTTTTGTAACCGAAATTAGCAAGAGAGTAAGATATAAATGAGTAACCTTGATTTCCTGTATCTGTTGATCCAGTCCACCAATGTCAGCATATGACTCTTGTGGAGCTTTCTCAAGTTTCATCACAGTCACCATGGGATCTGCATCATCAGACAGCACACCAACAACAGCATGCACCTGAGAAAAAATGACATTTCCATATCTCTCACGTCACAACTGCAATCTTTCACGACAATTTAAAGCATAACAACAGACAAATGAAGTGCTCTGGGCAGAGGTTAGAGATATTATTTTGGTCAATTTGCTAGCTGCTTCTCCAAGTTAACAACCTTTAAGGTGATACCTTAGTATTGTACTGTGCATCCTGTTCTGTTCATACAAATCACGCAATCGGCCAAAAAAGCATGTGCATTCCAAGAGCACAATATTTTTTTTTCAATCAATGGATAAGGTAAAGAGTCTTTAAGGTAAAGTCTTTAGCTCTAAAACAAGAATGGTGAGCTACATTTTTTGGTGTAGAATTAGGTGTACAAATTAAAAAGAAATTCATAGAAGGGAAAAAGAGATTTAGCTAAAAGTATGCACTAAGCCTGTTACTCAAGGATGCAAATTATAACTTCAGAAGCAAAGACTCAGGGAATTTTTTCCCAAATTATACATCAAAATGTTCCATATTGCTCCAGACATTCTACCCAGAAAGTTTTTTTTCCAAGTGTTACTTAAAAAACCCTTGCTTTTACGTACTGCAAAATGTATCGTGAACTGATGAAATGCCGTGCATGATTAGCACAAAATACAGGCGTTATACTTTTTTATTGTATTTTTGAAGCAGACATTGATAGGAACTGAATTCTTTTTCTGTGGAATCACCTTGAGGCATACAACTTTCAAGATTCTTCTTTACTTGGCAACAGCCACTTGATTTTTTTCACAATATATACACTCCCCTCACAAACATGAAAATTGAATAGTTTTTACATTTTTCTTGAAAATTTCAATTCATTGTGATGCTCAATGAAATTTTGTCACATGCAACAGGTGATATCACAGTTAAAACTCGCTTATCTTGATACACAAAAAAATAGCCTTGCAATGATATAAGAGTGCTTTCAATTGGTCACAATACCTAAAGGACTTAGATTGCTAAAATAATTACCTTATGATTCAACAATACAGTACAGCCAGGTTCCAGCATGTCTTTATCGACAAATGACAAGATGCTAACATAATGCTCTGAACCAACAGAAGTGGATACAATAGCATGGTTGTCATCAATGATCTCCTCTAAAGTGCCAACTGACATGGGAGTGCCCCGTAATTCGTCAACCCTTGACCTCTCTTCCTATAATTACATGTATGGTATGAATGACATTTCAACAGTTTTTCCTCTTTTGATAGATAAATTAACTGAAGAAATACACTGTATAATTAGGCTGATACAGAAATGCAAGTTGATGGTTGAGAGATGCACTGTACAAAGCGACATGTCATGGAGAAAATAAAACAGAGAACTATTTGAAAATCTGTCTCTTTGATCAATTGTCTGTGCAATCAGTGACCAGAATTCACTCAATGATTATAGTAAAATCCTGATAACTCAAACCCTAGCCAACTCAAACCAAAATTGATTTGCCCTGGATTTCTGTCGTACATTTATTGCAATTTTACCTTTGGTAACTTGAACCCTTAAAGACTCAAGCCTCCCTCTAACTCAAAGAAAGATTTTTTCCCCTTTACCCCATTTGTTATATATTTTTTCCCTCAGTAACTCGAATTACATCCATAAGAACATGACAAAAAAAAAAAACAGTGTACTGCAGTCCAAAACATTTAGGTTACATAGTGATTTCTTCAGTAATATACTGTTCCATTTTCACTCAACTTCGCTTTCATTAAAATGTACACTGTATGGATAGAAAAAAACATTAAACACCCTGTTTCCCTCCTTTCTGCTCCTTTTGTTTTGAACTCCTGATAACTCGACATCCTGATAACCTGCACATTTTTCTATTTCCCTTGAAGGTTTGAGTTCTAGGGATTTGACTGTATGTTACAGAGACATATTCACAAAGCATTTCAATATCATGTCGGGCAAATTATCACTGCAACTTGCTCCTTAACCATTTGATCCCTAAGAGTAACAAACATCTAATTTCTCCTAATTAATTATAATACTGTATCCCTTACTAAAAAAGGACATGAGAATAAAGGAAACAATCATCAACTAAAGAGGCTCTTGATTGTTTGACAAATCCCTCTTGTTGGCTCCAAATGAATAGAGAACAATATGAAGAATACGTACTCTGATGTTAGGATATAAAGGGTCAACATGTTGCTGTAACATGTACTCTAAGCAAGGGAGGGATTGTACATGTACTCTAAGCAAGGGAGGGAATGTACATATACTCTAAGCAAGGGAGGGAATGTACATGTACTCTAAGCAAGGGAGAGAAGGGAGAGATTGTACATGTACTCTAAGCAAGGGAGGGATTGTACATGTACTCTGAGCAAGGGAGAGATTGTACATGTACTCTGAGCAAGGGAGGGATTGTACATGTACTCTAAGCAAGGGAGGGATTGTACATGTACTCTAAGCAAGGGAGGGAATGTACATGTACTCTGAGCAAGGGAGAGATTGTACATGTACTCTAAGCAAGGGAGGGATTGTACATATACTCTAAGCAAGGAAGGGAATGTACATGTACTCTAGGCAAGGGAGGGATTGTACATGTATTCTAAGCAAGGGAGGGATTGTACATGTACTCTAAGCAAGGGAGGGATTGTACATGTACTCTAAGCAAGGGAGGGATTGTACATATACTCTGAGCAAGGGAGGGATTGTACATGTACTCTAAGCAAGGGAGGGATTGTACATGTACTCTAAGCAAGGGAGGGATTGTACATGTACTCTAAGCAAGGGAGGGATTGTACATGTATTCTAAGCAAGGGAGGGATTGTACATGTACTCTAGGCAAGGGAGGGATTGTACATGTACTCTAGGCAAGGGAGGGATTGTACATGTACTCTAAGCAAGGGAGGGATTGTACATGTACTCTAAGCAAGGGAGGGATTGTACATGTACTCTAAGCAAGGGAGGGATTGTACATGTACTCTAAGCAATGGACATGTACTACAACAAGGAGGGATTTGTTGCTAACATCTGTTGCTAAACAATGTTACATGTATAAAGCATGTCCAAGCACCATCATGTGGCCTGGGGTCTACAGTGTTACTGACTAGTAGCAAGGCAACATGGAGTCTAGAAGTTGAATTCAGAATTAAGTTTACAGAAGACTGTACCTCATTTTTCTCCTCCTGGGGTTTGAGCCTCTCTTGATTCTGGATGAACTCTTCTTCGAGAAGCAGATAATCTTTTATTCTTTCCAACTTTAACAACTTCAACCTGCAGTTTCTGTGTGGAGTAACTAAAAAAAAAAAACAACATCAAAGAATGTGTTTGTGAAAGCCTTCCCATGATCTCTCTGTAAATTTTTTTTATTAATTCAAGAATGACAAAATTAATATTCAACAGAATTTGATATGTTGTGGAAATCAATGAAACTTAACAATTCCTAATTCAAGGAAAGCAAAGTCCTTTTAATGGAGAAATAATTTTTAAATACTCTATCTGGTCTGCACTAAACCCAATACAAAATGTAATAGGGTAACAGTTTACTCAGGCAACAAGTAGATTTAACACATGTAGTGACTAATTACTGCCAAAAATTACTTGGAGAAAGGATTGTTCTACCCATTCGGAAATTTCTTTTCTCTGTCAAGCTTCAAATAAGGGGGAATACTAGGTACTTTAATTAACAAATTCAGACCAAGTTGATACAGGAAACAAAAGTAGCAAGGATTTTCAATACCTTGAGGCAATTTGTTGGCTGCATCAGGTCCTTTGGTTTTCTTCTGTTTCTTTCCTACTCTGGTAGGAATTGGTGGTTCATACTTTTTTCTTTTGTCCTAGAAAAAGTCCAGTAAATGTAAAAATATAGCAAATGATCACAAGCCTTCTGGTTGGTGTATCTTATCAAAAAAATGGTGGAGCAAGCCCAACAAGATGCCTGCCTCTTATGAACACTAGGAAAAACTGCTGATTCACAATAAATTCTCATAATCTTCCCCATAATTACACTTGCATGGATTGGTGCTCTACCCAATAGAGGGAATTACTTAACACAGCTTTGTTGAACATATTTTGCAGAAAGAAGTGCTCTTAGCTGGCTCTTTCACTTCTGTCTATAGATAACACTTGCCTCTGAGGCTGAAATCTTAATTGATTCAGTTTAGTAATGATAATGAAAAACAACAATTGGATTGGATTTAGGACAAAAACGAGCTACAGTGGTAAAGAACTGTGTTTAAAGATAAGTCTTGATATCGTTTCTATTAGTTCCACACCTTGTCTCCCTTTTTGTCTCCTCCAGCTCCCCCACTGCCAGACTGATTTTGACCCTGTCGTAACAAATTACGTTTTCAGTTAAATGAAATCAAATGCATTGAGAATACAAGGACATAATTATTTTTTCACAATTAAAAATGTGAAGTAGTGCTCCACTAAACACTTTTTGACAAGATACAACTGGGCTTATGTGAAATAAATCGTTCAGGTTAACGAAAACAATCTTTGCTAATTTTGCTTCAACAACTCAGAAGTCCACGTTAAAACTCCAATGATGGCAAATAACAAAGCAATATTACTTGTGAATTACTTTATGGCTTACACCTAAGAATTTATTGGACATTTATTTTTCAAAAATAGAATACAACACTTTGGTTTTGACAGAAAACGTGTTAACGAAATAAATGTTTTAGTGGTGTTTGCGGGAGAATCTGGTAAGGTTAAGGGTAAATCGAATGAAATAAAACCAAAAAGTGAGGAAAAGGAACTTGCTACACTATTCTTCTAAAGTAAGTACCAAAATATTTCATAATTCATGATGAAAAGAAACGAATACAACTGAAAAGTACTCACCATTTTGCCTCTGAGGATTCGATAGACCTCGCAGGCTCATGTCAGTCAACATGTCATGCGCAATCCGGTGCTGACTCATCTTCATACCCAGTGCTCCTCCTCTTCTCGTGCTCTTCTTGCGTTTCTACTCGACCCGCTAAGTCTCGACCTGCACAACTACGTACAGTGGAACCTCGAAGTGCCAAGAGACTAGGGAAATTGGTTCGTTATATCGAGGGTTCGTTATATCGAGGGTTCGTTATATCGAAGTTCTGTGGCAAACATTTTACTGTAACTTTAGCTGGGCTGAAACTGAATTATCGTTCGTTATACTGAGGACTTCTTTATCTAGAGGTTCTACTGTAACACTTTTTTAATCACAAATTTGAATGATGTAAACGTTTCGACACAAGTTCCTCACACAGGAAACGCTCTAAAGACGAATTTTTTTGATAAAGCTTAGGGAAAACTGCAGACAAGGAGAGTTATACATGTGCTGAGCTTTCAGATCTAAAATCAAAATTCACACTTACCCTGGGTTATCTTATCCTAACCTTGAACAATCCGACCCCGGCCAGATGTGACCCCAAAAGTTTCTGAAAAAATATTGAAGCCATTCTTATTCGATTCAAGAGATGTATAAATAAGTGTGCGGGGGCAAATTTCTTTCAAGGGATCAACACGCAATGCCCTTCCCAATTTTCGAGGCTAAAACTACGTGGATGGAATAATTTCCTGCGTTGCTGTATGGAAAGGAATAAGTTACCTCTCTTCTACCTGTAGTTTTATTTCCATTGGTGATATTGGCGTTTTGTAGTAACAGAACACGCAGTTTGCGACCTTACGATTTGCTCGTTACAGGCCCCGGATCAAATGGTCCCCGTTCGACCTACCGGACTCTGATCATGCTGTAGACACTTCCTTTCACAGCATCTCTCTTTCTCTCTCTTACGGAAAGTAAACCGGGATTATAGCAAACTGTCTAGCGGCCGGAATAAAGCGAAACGCTCAGGAATAATCCGCGAGGGACTGATATCCAATCCAGGGAGGTTAGCTATACAAAAAGCGCCTTACACTGAAAGAGGATAGGCTAAGGTATAATGGTCCACTGAGCAAAGGTAGGTAATGATCAATAAGATTGGCAAGACCAGCACGCTGGATCCTGTCTCCTTTCTTTACGCCCGTCTGACTCATTTTCAATAAAGTGGTTCACACCATTGGTAACAGAGGCCTTTCTGAAAAACTTCAGAGGCTAAACAAGCGCACGGCCTTTCAAAGTTTTGGATCACCATCATTGTTAGGAATTGGCCGGCATTGCTCCTTTCTCCCTTTACCAGGCAAAAGAAAAACATCACGACAATAGGATTGCTACAATTGTTTTATTTAGTCCAACCACTACTGATACAAAAAGAGAAAAGAGAATGAAGATTGTAACTCGCTCCTCGACTAACGATTACAAAGCTTACCCTGTTCCAGGGGTTCAGTAACTGAATGGGGCACGTACCAAAATGAGCACGATAGCAGCCCAGAGTGAAAAAGGGGAGAGCATTCCGGGAAAGGTCACACCCTGACGTAAGCCTGATCTTCTTCCAAGTGTTACCAAGAGTCTAACCAAGACAAAGAAAGGCTACATCTCAATCAAAAAGGATCTGGGTACGTGGTCATCCCAGAACACCAAATTTTTTTTCACTCTGCGCCTCTACAGTACCCGTTTAACTGAATCAGTGAGGTCCGAAAAGACTACCGTCTCTCATTTATCTCAAAAGCATGGGCGAGGGGAAAAAAGCACTAGTCGAGCTGGAACTATTTTCACATACTTTTGTTTTCTTTTTGTTGGCGGCATTAAATTATTTGTCCACTTCGACTTACTTCAAAGTGGGGGTTGCTTGTAGTCTAGTGGATAAAGATCGGCGGAAAATAAACCAACATAAAACGCAAAAAAAGACTGGGGGCGAGGATCGCGCAATGGTGAGAGGACTCGCCTCTCACCGTTCTATACCCGGGTTCGACTTCCGGGTTCGATTCCCAGGTTCGTTCCCTGGAGTTACATGTGGTTTGAGTTTATTGTTGATTGTCGCCATTGCCACCTCGTGGAGAGTAGCTGGAAGTCCACCAATAAATTCCCATTAAAGACTTTGAGAACGAGAGGGAAAATGCTATAAGAGAAAACGTTTCTTCCACATATCTTCTTCCTGGTAAGGACGGAGCGATGGTCTATCACACATCTGAAAACGGCAAAAGGTGTGTCTTACAATGGTTTTACCACTACTCAGGATTACGATGGTTTTACCACTACTCAGGATTACAATGGTTTTACCATTACTCAGGATGTGGGGATTCAACAAAAACCACCACTCGACAGCCACAATATCACAGCGAAAATCGTACAGTATTGGCCGTGTTAGATTACTGTCACCCACCCTTACATATTTGCACCATACTAATCTACGTTTCTGAGATGTTAGGTATGGTAAAATAAAGTACAAGTAGTCCCAACTCTGCTACGATTGATATTAAAGCACTGAATATTAACCCTTCCACTCGTAATACCTTACCTTATTTAGAATTCTTCTTACTGTCTGCCATAGAATTCTCACGATGAGAAATTTGGAGAATTATTTTCTATTGAATCAATTGAGAATCCACCAACTGATACTTTTCTTTATTCTCATCATTTGTCTGCTTGATATTGTATTGATATTGTAAGGAGAAATTCTGTCTTGGTCACTCATGGGAGTTAAAGAGTTGAAACAACCCTTACACTGTTGTTCATGCACAACTTCCGTATACAAAAAAAAAATTGCGTGGTCACGATTTAGGAAAAATCAATAAGTGTCTCTTTCCCTTGCCTTTTTCCTTCACCTTTTAACTCTCAAGATCTCATTTGTGGTTCTCTTTACTATCTGCCATACAATTTAGTTTTAGTTTAAGTTAGTTCTGGGCATTTTGTATTGGATCAACTTATAATCGCCTTATTGATAGTTTCTTTACTCAAATCACTTGTCTGCTTGATATTGCTTCGGGATTATTACGAGAAATTCTGTCTTGGTCATTCATGGAGTTTATTTGTTAAGTTCATATAAGAAACACGAGTTTTCACTAGATCATAGGCCATTTCCAAATTACGTTTGGCTTCTTTTTCAAAACGAGGCCTGGTGCTCGAGCATTCGTACGAAAGCGAGTTTAATTTAAACTTGAATGAAAACCTATCATCGTATCAAAGGATGAGCACCAGGATTCGCTTTGAAAAAGAGGCCAATTGGCTATTTACAGAGCATAATATTAAGTCACATGTCTTCCTACCTAAAAACTCATAAAAGTGTTACCTCTGAGAGTGAAGCCAGTATCAATGTTTAGATATCAATTCCAACATTGCAATAGGGGAGATGACTGGACAGCAATGAATTTCTTAGTCTGTCAATCGTGCTTCAAAGAGACTGTCTGAAATGAAAGTGAGGAAAAATTTCATTACCACCACTACGACTACTATAAAGCTGGGGCTATATCAAAAGAAGAAAAGATCTGTTAGAGGAATCCTGAGAAAAATTGATCATCTTTGTCACTGTTTGTCCTGAGAACACCTTGGATGGATGTTTTCATTGCGAATCATGGTTCACGGGAAACACAACAGATTGATTCCGTGCGACAAGACGATTACTCACGATTTCGCTGCCGATAATGACATGACGGTGCCTCGCCGCCAAGAACGCCCCCGATTTCTGACACGACGATCATTGGAATGCCTCACCCGACTAACATCCACCGCTGGAAAACGCTTCAGAGAATGTTCACGATTTCTGAAACGATGATAACGGCATGTGCCACAAAAGTGTTATCCACCGCGGGAAAACGCTGGGAAGAACCTCGCGATTCTGAAACGATGATCACTCACATTCCACAACCAACTGATATCTAGCACGGGAAAATGCTGTAGAATAATTCTATAGATATGAGACAACGAACAGGAGATAGGGAACCCGGCAAAGACGATGATCTACGAGGTCTCCATCCAATTTCTTAGAGATTTAGAACAAAAGAATACTCTCGTGTCAATGAAGTTTAATATTAGTTACAGGTAGGTTTGAATGTTGTTCTACAATTTGCTTCCGTCAATATTGTCTCTTAATAAGAAATGGTACATGTAACTAACAAAGGTTGTATTTACCAAACATTACAATAGATTTACGTAAAAAAAAACCCTTAAAACACGACGGAAATTCCAGAAAAACCAATCTCGTACCAGTGACACTTTAACAGTTTTCAGCGGGCAATTTACAGTATCTTAAGAAAATTATTTAAAAAAATTGCAGTATAAGGGAATTTTAAAAAAAGTAACAGTCAATCCGCACGATCCTCTCCGAGATGTTTTCCAAGACATACAGGTTCTGCAAAACCGACCGCACAACGAAAGTTTATTGCTCCGTCAGCCGCTCAGGAATTCCAGACACTTAATACCTGAGAAAGAAAAGAAACCTATGGAAAATCTGCAAACGGAGCATAGAATCTGCTAAACTCATAGCCATGATAGCTTTGTAGGCATGTGAACAAGAAAAGATTCCCCAATTAAACTGGTCGAAATTCGGTGACATAGTAACTTTTTTCCAGTCCTGACAAACTTGAGTAAAGGACAATTAAAATGTCAACACTTCTTTGTGGCAAATTCTTTCAAATAAAGTCAAATATAAAAAAAAATTGGATGGACCTTTGTACGTGCAGACAAAAACCTCAGTGACGAAAACAAAATGCCGATATTGATGCCCCTTGCCTATGGTTGACAAAACTCCTGGCTGAGTTCACAAATAAATGTCCATTTACTAACAAGCAGAATTCCAAAGAACTTAAATGTACGAGTAGTAGTGGCCAGAAAAACCAAATGCTAGCAGGTAACAATTTCAACAAATATTGAGGATCACAAGCAAAATTTGTGCCTATTACTGGCAGGTCTCTATTGCTTTACTGCACATGCAGTTTCAAACAAAGTCAGAGAAACTCTTTCTTTAGAAGGAAAAATGTTTCTTCCATGTCCTGAAGCCTTAATGCATATAAGAATCTGACTGGAAGATATTTCAAAAAGTACATTTGGACTCTCCCCATTAGAGGGCTTTTCTGAGCCGGTGGTTACATATTTTAATGTTGCGTAGCCACTCACAATCCAACAGACTAATGAAGCTAGAGCGATTTAGCCAAAACATTTGCACCAAAAAACAATACATGTCAAGCCAGATTCTTCTACAAATTTCCCTCATCGATCCTTTGCAGGTAAAGCTTGCCGCAAGAGAATCAACATAGAAAAGTTAAATAAAAACAGCATTTGTACCTGCGAGTTCCATACCCATCGCGAGGTGTTGGGTAACCTTCATAAGCTCCAGTATATCTGTGAAAAAATTTATTCTGAAAGTCACAAAGTTGTTAGAATGAAAATCCTCCTTGTTGCACTGCAGCTTTTTAAAAGGCTTAATAATGACCCCTTGAAATTGTGAGGTCATATAATCAGCACTGCGCAAAATGGGGATAGGTAAAGCTGGACTTATCCAAGCTTCCATTACATGAAGTAACTAAGTCTGTTACTACTCTCCTCTGGATGGGATGCCAGTCCATTAAAAGGTTATCCCTGGCATTTCACCAGGTTTCCTCACAATATGCCAGTACCCAGTTATATTCCAGGGTAAAGAGAGGCTATCCTGATATTTCACCAGGCTTCCTGACAATATGCCAGTACCCAGTTATATTCCAGGGTGAAGAGAGGCTATCCCTGATATTTCACCAGGCTTCCTGACAATATGCCAGTACCCAGTTATATTCCAGGGTGAAGAGAGGCTATCCCTGGCATTTCACCAGGCTTCCTGACAATATGCCAGTACCCAGTTATATTCCAGGGTGAAAAGAGGCTATCCCTGGCATTTCACCAAGCTTCCTGACAATATGCCAGTACCCAGTTATATTCCAGGGTGAAGAGAGGCTATACCTGGCATTTCACCAAGCTTCCTGACAATATGCCAGTACCTAGTTATATTCCAGGGTGAATAGAGGCACTGTGAGAGTAAAGAGTTTTTCCCAAGAACACAATATGGTGATACAGTGACCAGGCCAGGTCTCAAACGTGGACCTCTTGACCTTGAGTCCAGTGCATCAACCATTAAACCACCACATCTTCCACAAACAAACAATTATTCCAACAATTTTAACTACGTTCAGTTGTAAAAACCAAAGGTTCAAAGGTTATGGTCATGACAAACTACGAAGACAACTGTTAAGATGAAATTCAGAGCAAATTCCTCTAATCTGATTGGTCAGTTTTGAGTAAACCACCCTGGAAACAATTGTTGCACTGTATGGGATGAACACTCTCAAGGCTTGTCTGTTGCTGTGAAAATCAAAGGCTAAGGGTCAGGAATATTTTGGTTGATCAAAACACTTAGGATTTTACAATACCTTGGAGGGGACCTTTGAGGGCTGCGGCCTCTATAATAATTATTGTAACCACCATAATAATCTCTACTGGGGGGAGGGCGTCGATCCATATAGGGGTCATAATATCGCGGTGGGGGACGGTCATAAGGTCCTCTTCTGGGAGGCCCATAATCGTATCCACGATAGTCGTATCTGTCCCGACGATCATCATACCTACATGTATTTAAGAGAATATCGACAAATATCAAAACCAACAGAGTATCATTGGCAAGAATTAAAAATGACATGAGTCAATTCAAAATCTACAAGAATTTTGCTTGTCAAACTCTGACAAAAAGTGCACATGAGATACCACACTGTTTGTACTAAGGAATAAATAATGTTTTACTAGTATTAAACTGAAAATTTCAAAACAAAGTCTTTCAATTACAACACTATGTTTTAGCATAACTAAGAAAATGATTCTTGTAACTTGATATTGAAGTGATCTGCTCATGCTGATGGTAAAAATAATTTGTACACAAAATTGTTAGTATCTCTAAATTATAACTTGGAAATATACCTTCGCCTCTTTGGACAATCTCTCGCCCTGTGGATCAAAAATTAAGAAGAAAATCCCAATTAATGAATCTTACGACCACCTATACAAAAATGCAAACAAACCAAAATAATACTTGAACAGCTGTGCACATGGTCTACTCTTATGGACATCCCAGAAGTTTCAACCTTAAACATTACCAAAAGAAGCTGGGACATTTATGAAAACCACTGCCACTACTGCAGAATTAAGGGCATTTCATTTTGTCCCAAGTCAACTTTACTTTCTTCAACAAACTGAACACAAATATCGATTTTTTTTTTCAATGATTCTCTTGGACTGCCTCAATTAGCATAGGTACCTGCAGTACCAAGTGATTTTGACCCAGTAAGACACCAATAAAATCTTAGTTATTACTTGAACTGAAGTAAGTGTGTACTACTAATCAAAATAAAATGGAAATACAAAGAGAGTAAAGCAACATAGATGTATGTTATATTTCACCCTAACAGTGGTATTCATATTCTCCATACTGTTCTCTATACACTTCTCTTGGTGCTGACAAGGAGAATTTATTTAACAATCAAAGCTTTTAGTGTTGTTGATCATTATTTTGATTGATTTTCATGATCAACGATACAGCAGTATTACTGTAAGGAGAAATTAGATGCTGGTCACTGTCAGGGTTTAAAAAGTACATGTATCTGTTGTAACAAGACTTGACTGTAATCATCCACACTCACCAATGTCCATGTTTACCACACTGAAAGCACTCATCCTCAGATGGCTTCCCTTTACTTTTTGCATACTAAAAATAAAACACTTCTCACTCGCATGAGCAATACTAGGAAAAACATGTATGATCAAGCAACTGTTGGAGTATACTGTCTTACAAAAACATGTTTAGGTAAAGAATGAGCTGCCATGTTGGCCGGCAATACTTATCAAAGTGATTCAAAAACATTGTAAAAGTAAAGGTTTTTGAAAATGTTTTAAATATAGAATGCAATGGTTGCATCTTCAAATTATTTCATTTGCAGAATGGTTCTAAAAGCTGTAGTTTTGGTGAACAATTCACCTGGTCTAGTGTATAGAGTAGAAGCAAAAGTTTGGCTCTGCCATCTTGATTGTTTACTTTAATGAGAGCTCATCCTACAGTGCTGTCATTAGTAGCCAGCAGCTGGTGATTATCGCCAGCTACTTCACTCACGAAATAACATCAAAAGTTTAGATACTGAGCAAGTCTGACCAGAATAGTCATTTCCTTGGTAGAATTATGAAAGGTAAAGTACTGTATTTATTCATCTATAAGCCGAACTCTACCTTAAGCTGAGACCCTAAATTTCGGTCTGTTTTAATTGGGAAGGTTCTTAAAACGTGTATATTGAAAATACTTGGCTATAAGCCAAGACCATATTCAGAGAATTCCATTCTCGAACAAACGGAAATGACTGCAAAAGTTTCGAAACAGAAAAGTGTTTCAATGCAGTATTGCCGTCAAAAACAATTCCGAGATAACCGGAGAGTACGTCATCGAAGAGTCTATGGTCCGCTGCTAGAGGAAAGATCAAGAGAACCTCTTTAATAGAGAGCTCAAGATGTCAGCAAAATGCACAACAATGGGATGCTACACTTCGAAATATCTGTGGCTGAATGAGAGATTACTTGACTGGTTTACAGAGCAGAGAAGCCAAGGTAAGTTTTCTTTTTATGTGATCGCAAATTTCAACACCGTAATATGCGACAAGTTTGTTTACCAATCGTGGGAATGGGAAATTCTGATTGGTCAGTTTTGAAATTATCAGAACACTTTTGCAAGATCTATGACTTGTTCAAAACCTGCAGAATCTCTAACACTCTAGACAGCATGGAAGATGAAGCAATCTACTCAGAAGAAACAGTAGAACCAGCGGATGAGGAGGAAATGGACGACGAATTTGACGCTGATACTGAGGACAAACAGTAAGCTGTATTTACTACGTGCCGAAAACAATAAACCGTGTTTATAATTTATTTATGTGGTGGCTTCCTTTAGAAGCCACCACATAAATAAACTCAATGACCAACTTCACATTGTTTTGTTATTTATTTCTGGGTGCAATATCTTGGCTTATAGACGATTATATCTATGTTTCCTGTTTCGGAAAAATTATGTTAGGAAAAACACTCGGCTATAAGCCAAAAACCCTCCTCTAGCTCAAATTTTCGAGATTTTGGTAAAGTTTTGTGAAGAAATCACTCAGCTTATAGATATATACGGTATATTGCAATTTCTCAATCATTTTATTAGGTAGTTTTCACTGGGATTCCCTCATTTGTCCTCAAATGTCAGAGCACTAAATAAAAATCTCTCTCCTTTATACTTCATGCTACAAATTCAATAAAATTTGGTCAAACTGTTACACCAGGCAACAAACTCGAGTTTATTCATAGCATTTGTAGACAGAAACTTCTCTTATTTCTTTTTTCTCCAAATACGATTACAAGGATAAGAGAGACTGCCTTAAAATGTCTCCAGGAAAAGGCTTAAAATGGTATTTAAGCTTGTGCAACTCTGCAGGCACAGGAAGAGCTTTCTGCAAATTTAGATTTAATAAATGTTTTGTTCTCGATTGTGATTGTCTTTCTGGTGGGAGACACCTCTTGAAAATGCTGGAAATGGCATTTGCTTGACTATCGATTTCATAATTTTCTTAGGGGGTGGAGTGGGGGGGGGAGCCTACTATTTTTATCAGCCACCTCAACTGACTAGTCATTATAGTACTGTTCTTTTCAAGAAGTGAGACTTACTAGAATTTCTCTGAGGAAAGGCAATTTTTGGTAATGTCAAAATGTTTAACTCATTTTGCTTCCGAGGGCTTTGCCCCCTGGACCCCTAACAGGGCTCTCCCCCTGTACCCCGCTGGTGACCTGGGTGGCCCCCAAACCCCTCACCTGTGAGGGGGCCTCTGGCCCCCTTAACTGTCTACTTTCAAAATATCTCCACCTACTTCAGATCTTATTGACAGCCCTGAATCCTAAACAATAAGTGCATTGAACCCACAAGAGGAGGACTGATTTTTCCATAGTGAAGATCAAATCTTATTTAACAAGTAATTCACAAAGGAAATGCATTTTCTGTTGATCAGATCCTTGTTACATTTTTTCTTTGTCTGTTAGGAAGTCAGTCCCCAATTTTTTTACAAAATATATTCAGTTTTCTTTAAGTTTTCAATCTCAATCACTTCATTTCTAGTGCTTTAAACTTAATTCTGTATATAAAGAATGCACAATGGTCTTACTTGCACTTGTATGTGAGTTCCTGAAAATTCTGAATCATCTAATTTATCAACAGCCTCTTTTGCACCTTTTTCACCGACCATGTGCTGAAAACAGAAATAAAAAACAAAATTCAGAATTGGATACATTATGAACAGTTCATGGTTTGAAACCGGGAGTAACATTTTATTAAAAACCAAAGTGATTTGAGAGAAAGAGAATTTAAATAAGGTATTTATCAGCCAGAGGTTATGACTGAAATTTCTGCTTATAAATGCTGCCCAGCCAGCAAAACAAATTATATTTTGAAAGTACGAAACAGTGCTAAGGATGTACTAGGCAACTCAAAATTTATTTATCTATTTATAAAAAATATAGAGGGAGCCCAGCTTGCCATAGCGGTTTTCAGTGAGGCCCTCAATTGTGGCCTCAGTTGAGGCAAATTGAGGCCAACTGAGGCCCTCAATTGTGGCCAATTGTGACCCTCATTGAGGCCCTCAAAACCCCACAGATAGGATACCACTTGAGTGGGCCAAATGGGAGAATAGTGCCTGCTCTTTGAACCAAACAGATTCCAGGTTTTGTGGAATACTGCTGGTTCACACATCAAGAAAAGAATTTTATTTTCTATTTTCTCATCACTACTCTGCTTGATATGGGATTGACACTGTGAGGAGAAATTCTTGCTTGATCACACATGGGAGTTTAAAGGGAAAGACTTGTTAGCTGAGGAAAGATTTTGACACCTTAAAAACACACTCAATTCTGCATATGAATTTGATATATTTAAGGTGGCTGAATACAGTTTTTGCACACACTTTTGCTGATGCAATTCAGCACGTGCACAGGGATTGCAAAAAACAAACATGCCGTCAATAGAGCAGTAATTTTATTTACTTAACATGTACCCGCACTATCTGTGCTATTTTTCTCTATAGTTGGTGCAGTGTATTGAAGGCTTTAATCTTTTATAACAAAGATATGTAGGAAAAGTTAACGGTACAAAGAACCCAGCAATTCTCAGCTTTTTTGTCGTTACAGAAAGAACCCAGTTAAATGCAGCGCATGCGTAGTAAGTCAAAAATTGCCATTGAATGGAAAATTGCTTTCTCGGAAATATGCCTATTTCTTGAGAACCAATCATTAGAATTTTATGAAATTTGGCACGAAAATACTCTAGGAAATAAGTAAATGGAGTATTGAAAAAAATTGATTTTAAACAAAGGAAATTCTAGAAAATCAAGTGAACCTTGAACAAGGGATAATTAAAGATCTCTCTGTTAAATTGTCAGCAAAATGGTGTTAACTTGTGAGTATTGTTAGAAGCTCGGTACATGCAAATTATAAAGAAAATCTAATGACTAGATTTTCTACAAAGAAACAAAACTGATTTTAATTGCCTGTTTACATCTATTCATGTCACCCTGGCAACAGCACATACGTCAGCTTAACTATCAACAAAACAAAGTTTGTCTTAACTTACTTGCTGCCAGTTTTGACGACAGAGAGGGTTTCAGAGAAAATGGTGAAAGAAGGTATCAAAAGTTGTGTTCAGCCACCTTAAATGCACCTAGCAATGTCTTGCCCTAACCAGGGGAGTGCAGGCATCTACGGGCTATTGGAAAAAAAAACATCCAGAGAGAGGGGATGTGTTTACTTATTTGACATAGGGGTCCCCCAAGGGTTGGGTTTTATTGATACTTGACCGGGATAGACTGTGTTGGAAACCTTTCAAGATGGCGGACGAGGTGAAAAATGTATCCGAAAACATGGTTAAAAAGGTAAGAAATTAAACCTTGGCTGTCATTCTTTCACAACTTTTTCAGCTTTGATAAAGTATTATTGACATGTACACACCACCATGGTGGGGATTATTAACAAGAATTTTTGAAAATTGTCAATAGCCCCTGGGTATGCCTGCACTCTCCCAGTTGGGACAAGACATTGATAGGTGCATAAGTTCACACAGCAACCAGGTGGACAATAAGTCCTGGTTTGATGCTACTCTTGTTTAAAGATTTAATGCATGTAACCTACTATCAACAGGTCTTTGGTACAGCTATGGGTTCACCTGTCTCTGCTGTCATTGCCAATATAGTAATGGAAGACGTAGTACAAAGGGCTTTAGCCACTTCGTTAGTTTAACTGTTATTCTAGAAATGATATGTTGATGATGTCATTTCAGCCATATCCAAAAATGAAACAGAAGGCCCCTATTACATTTGAATTTAGTGGAGCCGATCAAATCACCCCTGATGAAGGAACTAGTAGGCAGGAGTGTTGAAACGTTGGGTCGATGAATTGTAATTTCGGTTATATTCATTAGATCTTTAAACCAGATTAGCATCAAACCATGTCTGTGTACGAGTTTGATTACATAGAAGTGGTGTAAGAGCCAACCAATTTTAAGTGAAAACGAAGGACTTGCTATTATATGACTTTACACCACCAATATTAAATACAGTATGGCCAACTTTCAATACCACTAATACAGATATAGTCCAACGTCACGCGCAAATATTTACCGATCCTTAACTTCAAACTTACCACAAATGCAAAATTCTTTACTATATCGCATTGTGAAACCTTTCCGTATTTTTCAAACAGTTCCTGTAGAGAGGCTCTTCTGCATCGGTCTGGAAGATTTCCAACATACAACTTCACTTCTTTATCGTCTTCGTTACCGTCTTTTTCGGTGGTTTGGGTGTCACTGTTGTCTTGTTTGGGTTCCGCAGTCGTAGCTTCGTTATCTTCTGTCTTCTCATCTTTCTGTTCATCAATGACCGCCGTAGTGTCGTTGTTTGTGCTTTCTTCACTGGCCATATCTTCAGAACGTGTGCTAGGTGAGGAACGACAATGGTAGACAACATGTGATAAACCAAGCCGTCCCGTCAGACGCTGCGATAAGTAAATGCTCGGGAAAGACTGGCACTGACAAGTTTATTTGTTTGTACCAGTAATACGAATGAGTTTCCGTGAGAGAGGAGTTTCCATGAGAATGTTTGTTATTTGGACAAAAAATACGCTAAACTACCCGATAACACAGGGATTCAAGATATCCAAAAGGCCATAGAGGAAACAGTTTCCCTGCTGCTTTTACATGTGGCCTCTAATGATCAAAGGTTCGAATGCAAACTTGAGCCGTCTGGTAGTTTTTACGAGGGGACAAAAATCAGACAAGCCGATGAGTTTGATTTTATGGTGTGCCTTTCCAAATTTTCGGGAAAATGTGACGTAGTTTATAGGGACAGAAACAAGCGGCACATCTTTTTGCGCATGCCAACACTCGACGAGGATGAAATGCGTGATTCATGGTCAGAATTTTGCAGTGAAGTAAACAATGCTGTCGATCCTTTGGACCCTACAACTGATGGCAACACCTGTCTTTGTTTGGACGGCAGTATGCTGAAGCAGAAGTTTTATTCATTGCTAAGAGAGGCATTCAAATCGATATCCTGGCCTTCAAATATAAAGTTGCTTTCTTCCACTGGTCTTACCTTTGATCGGTTGAAATTAAGAGGAGCCATGCAGGCTGCTGCCTCAGAACAAGTAGATCTCTTGAGGAAAGATCAACTTAAGGTGTCTGTAGATTTATCTTTGGCTGTAGAATGTAAAGGATGGCCTTTGTTGTCTGGAATGTTTGACAGTGTAATTGATGAAGGTCATCCGGCCTTTCCGATCAAGAATGAAATCAAGAACTCTGGCTTCCATGCAGTTTCAAAGCTCGGACCTATTTGGCGAATTTCCTGGTCCAGAGCAGAGGCAACTATGCTTAAATACATTTTCAGTGAAAATGGAAAAGCTGCTGTAGTTTATCGTGTGGCAAAACTGATTAATGAAACTCACTTTGTAGAAGCTTGTGAACACACAACTGTCTCAGTTGGTATAAATGTGTGTGACACTTATACTCTGAAGCATTTACTCATGTGCTACTTGATATCAAATTCCTCATGTTGTGGAAAAGACTGTGGTGAAATGCTTTTGGATCTTCTTAATCTTTTACTGGATGGTCTGAGTAGTGGAAACTGTCCTTTTTTTTTTTTCCCCTGCTGGTGCTAGTAGCATAAAAAGTGGACCAGTACTTCAGTGTAAAGCAATGGCGTTGAAACAGTGTATAAACAATCTGCTCAGTATGCAAGCAGCGGATATCTCGCAAGTGTCAGTGATAAGCAACAATTTTTTTAGAGATATAATACCTGTGGTATTACCCCGTCCCCCAAGAAAGATCAGGAGTTATAAAATAACCAAGATACCATAAATGTAAAATGATAATGATTAAGGCATTCAAAATTTCCGTGCATGCAAATTGATTTTGGTTCTGCTTTTTTACACTTTCATTCACTAACTCCAGGTACTCCAACCTATAGTGTTGATTCTTCAATAGATAATAAAAAATGTAGTCTGGCTATATATATTTAGAATTTTTACTGTATATCAGCTTTCAAGTTCTGTTGCCTTTTTTAAACATAAACTTCCAATGAGAAGTTAAAAACAGAAGACTTCAAATCTGATAGGGGAAGATGTCTGTAGAATCAATTCATCTTTATATTCAGCTGAGTTCAGGGAGTAAAACCCATGGATATCAATATACTTGTTACTTGCTGTTGCCATGTATCCTGCTTCATCCTTGCATACTTTGAGGAAGAACATGGTGAAACTAAGGAGTGAGAAATATATACTTAAAGTGCACTTCTTTGATTAAAACAACTTATTTTGTTTGATGTTTACTGTTTAATCACAGTTCGTAACCATACATAACTGATACAAATGATACTAAATACTCAAAAAAAATAAATAAATAAATAAACAAACAAAAATACAAAAATGGTTAACAGGACGGTAGTAGGGGGAAACCAAATTCACATGTTAAGACATACCCTCCAAAAATAATAATGCATAAACTGATATTAAAAACACTATTCCTAGTATTACAGGAAAATTATGAGCATGGGTACTTAATCAATGAAACTTTAAAAGACTGAAGGCTAGGGGATGACATTATATCAGAAGGCAAAGAGTTCCAATCACTAATATATCTATGAAAGAATGAATATTTAAAATAATTTGTACGGGCAACTTTTGGCCTTATTTTATACTCATGCTTACTTCCAGTACGAGTTAAAAGCATTTCTCGCAGAATAGAATTTCCAAAGAATCTAGTTCAAGATCCATCCTTCGAATAGAGACCAAATCCTTATGCACTGCCAGAAGAACACCTCTCCCTTACCAGACTTTCTGTCGTGACGATGTATATTAGTCATGCAAACCAAGCTCACAATCCAAGGGGTGGCGAATGGTCCTTCAAAACCTCTGGGTCTCGCAAAATTTTAGTCGAATTTCGTAGGTCTCGCAGTCTCGTTTTTTCAGCGGTTATGTACGTCTCGCAGTCTCGTTTTTTTGTACGAAGGTGTCTCGGAGTCTCGATTTTTGCAAGGCTAAGAGGAAGGGTCTCGAAGTCCCGATTCGTTTGTTGGTTCTTTTAAAATGACGTCCTCTATTAATTGAAATAAGCAAACAAATAAGAGAATGCTATGCTTAATCAAATACTTAGTTTGAATTAATAACTTTGTTTTCCGGAAAAATTAATCTTTTGAATATTAACTTTCATTTCCTGTAATACGTAGCTGGTGGTTTTGATTTCCCCGCTTTCGACGCGATCGCCGGAAAGCGATCGAGTGTATGGTAGCTTTAATATTTCGACCTACTTCACCAACTTTTGCCATCTTGGGCAAACAATCCCAGGTAAAACCACCATCAGTGCGACTTGCGGCCTTGATTTTTTATAGAACCGCGGGACTTGACTGGCCAAGCGTGGTGTGGTTGTTTTCGCGAGGCCGGGATTGAAGTTTTACTGGTGCACTAACAGCGGCATATTGATAAATACCAACATTTATATATAGAGTACTAACATAATTCGATCGTGCTTTCGCTTCCGATGAGAAGAAGAAGACCTTACTTCCATTTCGGTTTCCTCCATTGTTTTGAACGCTTCCACCTCAACTGAGTTCAGACACGGCCGCGCGTTCTTTCTGACGACTTCCAGACAACTTGAGTTGTAAGTGAATAAAGGCTGATAGTTTCGAAAGAAACTGTTTGGGGCTGCGTCGGTGGGAGTAACGAAATAATTTGGATATATCAACAAAGTTGAAATGGCCACCGTAATGATTACAAAAGCTGACGTTTCGAGCGTTAGCCCTTCGTCGGAGCGAAACGTCAGCTTTTGTAATCATGACGGTGGCCAATTTATCATTTCAACTTTGTTGATATATCCAAATTATTGAGTTGTAAGTGGCAGCGCGTCAGTCAAAAAAATATATGATAACGTGTTTGACTCGTCATGACATGTTAGTTTGTTTCGTGCTAAATTCTGCTTTCTCCTTTTCACAAGCGACCTTTGGTAAGTAAGTCGGCTTCATGTTGGTGACATTTCCTATCAGAACACTTTTCGGTGTTGCGCTGGTAGACATAAAAACACCTGATACATTGCAACAATCGAGGACCACTCAACGCGGTTCGATTACTTGACTGATCTGTCACGCAATTGAATAACAGGCATCATCGAAGCCGTGACTGCACCCTTTTTAATGTTGGGAGAAATTATTTTAAAAGACCCGCATATTAATTGCGTGCAAAGAATGAACCCAAATTTTTTTAAACATAGTGACATTCTAAAGTTCAATGTTATAGTCGCAAAGATTTGCTTTTTGCTTGACCTGCGACAAGCAACAAGAATATCACGTAATGAGCAACATAATAAGAGATCGCTGCAATGGTTAACTTTGGGTGTCACGGACGTTAGAGAGCTTAAGCACCAGACGTTCTTGACAACACGAACGGCAGAGAAGCCGCGTAAGTCTGGATCGAGGCCTCCGTTCTTGGCGCGAAATAGGAAGGTTAAGCAGTCGACGTTTTTCAGACACGGACTTCTACCCGTGTTAACATGTCTTTGCTAAAAGATGCTAGAGATATGACCTTAATGAGCAAGGGAATAAGTTTCTTTACCCCACTCTCTTGACAGAATGAATAATTCGTCAATTTATTAGGCGACTTGAAATTTACCACTTCATAGTTGTGTAAACAATGCGAACAAACGAGCGAGCAAGAAGTTTTCAGTGCATGATCTGGATGCCTAGAGGACCATTTCTCTTTTTCTAAATTCGTTAACCACAGCGAGATTTGTTATTCTTATGTTTGTAGTCGGTTGCTCAAAACCTGGCATAGATGCATACGATATACAATGTGCAGTTACAAAATACAACCGATGCAGAAAGACAATCATCTATCTCATTTTGCACTTTGTTATTGTATCTAAATGTCGCCTAAGTGTCTTAATTCTAAATTATCGCTCAAAGTAATTTGTGATAATTGCCAATTATTCATAGACGTGGACACGTAGTTGGGATTTTTGGCAGTTTGAATTTGAACAAAAATAAATCACCATAAAGCAACTTCCTTTCCATCTAAACCCATTTATTTTCTTACTTTTACAGTGTCCCATAAAAGCCCAACTTTAACGTCAATTTCACCGTGTCTTTTCCATTTTTCGAACATTCTTGGAGGCGTGGCTCCTGATCAGACATTAGTGAGGTCACGTAATGTTATAAACTGGAAATAAATTATAGCTCTTGCAGGGAGAATTAATAGTTTGATACTATTAGCGTTTGAATAATATTCAACTGCTTGATATGCTTAAACCAATAACGTTTGAATAGCTTATATAAACCAGCCAAATTCGTTTTGATTCTATTTAAAAAAAGAAAATCGAGTAAAAAAGAAAAATTGACTGCCAAGCATCGTATTTTGCACGGATGACGATTTTCTGTGTTCTCGCCAGTGAAATACACTTCATCCGTGTTCCAACTTCCCATCTACAAGATCCGAACACGGGTGAAAGTGGACACGGCCGGGTACAAAACTCTCCAAACCGTTCAACCATCCCGCGTAGGGGTAATGGCCCCTTTGGGGCACAAAATTCTATCAAAACAAACAGAAATGTGAATAAATAGACTCTTCTCATCAAGCGTCATGGCTTGCACTGGTTTCCAGCACTTTCCAGTACCTCAAGTTTGAACACTGTTTGAATAACTTTCAATACTGCTGTCATTTTATCAGTTGATATTAACGTAGATTATTGGTGGTCGTTTACTAACCTAAAAACACCCTTAGTGTAAGATAAATTAGATTCTCACGGAGACTTTTTCATCAACAAAATTAAAGCTACTCTTCATCAGAAAATAACGAAGAAATATTATGGAAGTATTATTTAGCAGATCGCCTTAATTTTTTTTTGGCAGGCGCGCAAATAGTTTTTTCAGAACCTCGCTTATTTGTTCCTTTGGAATTTCATAAAAGCCGGATTGCTATAATAACCCTTGCCATGACAAGAACATGGCCATCATTTGTTCTACAGTGTCTGGGAATTTTTGTAACACTTCTGACGCTTGAACAGGCAAAGCGTGGTAGTGCGTAAACATCAGAGAGTGCTCCTTGCTAAAATAAGCTCAATTTCCGTGTCACATCAAATAATCTTCAACTGTTTTTTTTATGGCGTGTAATATTCCTGTTGCAAGATACGAGGAGGAGTCCCTGAAAAGATTGATTTTCCCATCTTGGATCAGGTCCACATTCTCCCGACCATCAATGAAAACGCGCAAGCCATGCTTGAGAAAGGTTTATTGTTTTAATGACGCAATTTTATGAGACAATTTTCTGAAAAGTTCTCAGAGAAAATTGAAATTGACAGCTCCAGAATTCACACTTCACAGTGTCACGCAAGCAGACGAAAAGAACTTTTACTGGAGTAGGATACGTACGATTACTAGTATGTTCAGATAAACCTTGCAGACATAACTAAATGAATAAAACTTGGACATATCCTGCTTTTTAAAATATTAATAAGGTTTAAATCAGCGAACTTCCTCATGCCTGTGATACTGATCTTTGGACAAGCGTCAGTAAGTAAGTAAGTTGAACACAAAAGAGCTTACGACAAAGCTCGTAAGAATGTGCACGTGCTAAATACTAAAAATATGTTATAACATGAAAAAAAAAAAGAAAGAATGAAAATCGTAATCTTTACAATTTATGATTTATGACCCATCCCTTCCAACCCGAAAATGCGCAGTAAGAAATCCCCAACTACTATAACTACTATGATGCAAAATTCATCATTAATTAACCTTCCCTTTTAACCCAATTTATCTATAAAATATGTAATACTGAAGAAATCCCCAACTACTATAACTATTATCATGTTCAATTAAATATCAGTTGCTCTGTCATCAAACATGCGTGCCGACAGTCTGCCGACGGATACATTATAGACACAGGTTGTTTCACACGCTACATACTTAAATTATTTATTTTTTGATCAGTGTTTTTCATGGAAAAGCCGGAGTTTTCGTAGATTGTACATTCTGAAAAGTAAAACTAATAACTGAAATGCCCAGAAAGTAGATTTGCAACCGAAACCGAAGGTATTAACAAAACGCAACTTTTTGGTACAGTACTCACCAAATATCTTGTGTAAACAAACTGACAACAAGCAAAAATCTGCTAGAGTCTACCACCAATTTAATTAATTTTCTAGATAAGAAACAGAAACCAAGTATTATCTTAAGTTAGCTTATCATGTTTTAACTTCATATGTACTTTTCGACATGCGATCAATTGTTTCTTGATGGTCAAGTTAGTTGAAACTTCAATATGGCGGCTGCAGTAAATCTCGAAAATAAGCAAACTTCAAACAAGGGTTACTGCAAAACCAAAAATTATCCCAAAAAATCGAAAGTATATAAGAGAACTTCTATCCTTAAACTGTATCTGCAATATAGTTTTTGGGTTCTTCTTCGCGTATCAACAAGCGTTTTTGGCAGTTGTTTTAGGGTACCACAGAGCTATTGAAAAACAGCCGCAGGGTGTCATCGAGAAAAAAATTCATAAAATATTTATAACGAGAACATATCTGCTTTTCATGTCATCAATGAATTTTTCAAGGCCCTAACTATAATGTTATTGCAAAGGAAAATTCACAGATAATTTTCGACTTACGCTGGCAAGCCATGAATATGACACAATTTCGATATTTCGAATATCGAAATTTGACTCGATCCGCACTCGACCGTTTTTATTCAATTACTCTAAAAAAAAAAAGATTAGAAAAAACTAACCCTGTTTTGGTTACTTTGTTACAAGGGTCTATCAATATAGAAAGTATGAGCGAAATCGATTTTTTGAATGTGTCCACGATTTTGATGATCATATCTGATTTTTACTGACAGTGCCTCGGTCTCGGTCTCGGTCTCGCAATCTAACTGAGTCAATATGTCTCGGGCTCGCAAAGAAAAACGCTAGTCTCGCCGTCTCGCAAAGTCTCGCATTTACTATTCGCCATCCCTAATCCAAATAATTAGAGTCAAGGGTAGTTACTAAAACGAAGACCCATAATCTACGAAAACGAAGACCCATTGCGAAAACGAAGACCATTACGAAAACGAGAGTAACTAATGTGCGAGCCTGCGAGCCTCGAGCCTCTTTTTGCGAGCCTCGAGCCTCTTCTTGCGAGCCACTGTTTGTTCTATATCTTTCAATTTTCTCTCCTCATTTTATTCTAACAGTCTTTGGCTCCTCTCCAGAAAGCATTTGAAGGTAAAAATCAGAAAAAATATCAGACTAGACGCTCGAGGAGCGTTCACTCGGGCTTCGTAGCGAGCGCTAAAATTTATTCGAAACTACAAAGCCGTAGCATTCACACAAAACACGAGTACAATTATAATATACATCACGAGATCTGAATTTTTTTACCTTTAATGACACTGTAACATCATTATGTTCATGTACATTAGTCCATATTGCAAAATTTTTCTAGTAGATCATAGTCATCAAGAGTATTCATCATGTCTTCTACTAAGCACTATTAAACCGGTATTGCTCACCAGGAAAAGAGATTCAAGCTAACCAGTTTAAGGCTAACCCGTTTAAGTTACGACTCGCCACAGAAGTGAGTAAAGCATGATAGTGAAATTAGAGTTTCTCGTTGAGGTATTTTTCAATGAAATCGTTGGTTTTAGAAATTATAAGTAAGTTGCGTAACGATGAATTGTGTTGCTCTGTTTCAGATCGAATAATATAATTGCATCAAGTGATTAATTATACGATATGTGGTGGTCGTTGCAATAGGCATTGTATGATTACGTAAAGCAATAGGGATTTGGCTACTCTTCTTGTCTTTTTAGCCAGCAGTGGTTGCCGTAGATAAGAGTATGAATGGGTGGCACAGAAAGGCAATTGGCACGTCTTGAAGGCCTGGGAGGGACTCACCATTTCCTAAGAAGGTGTTGGCTTTCCCAGGAACCTTTTCAAATTTCTGAACTCTTGTAGTAGCATCACCCTGCATTTTGAGGTTTGTGTTGCTGGTCTGATGTTGCTAAAACTCAATTAATACTAAGTAAAACATGTTTTTTAAAAAGACTATTGCTATTCTCTTTCAGAGAACGATCTATTTCCCAGGCACGGGCATCTGTACAACAGCGATAGAAAAGAATGGGAACACTATAATGAATCATCTGGACTTTCCAAATTTATAGTTGTCATCATTCAATTAGCAACATATACAGAATGGTTGACAGAAAACTGCAAGTCCAAATGGTATGGGTTGATTTTAAAATGTTAATGAAAATCATGATTGTCTATGTAAAGTTTATACACTTCGTACCTGTTACAATGGACCATGTTTCTTAATGGAAAGTGGAATACCTCTTTTTGGTCCCATTTTACAGCTATTCCTCCCTATTCACCACAAAAGAACTTGTTCCTAGACCAGCACATTGATTTTTTATTCACTTTATTAAGGCCCTGTTTACAAGCAGGTAGGGTAACCCTAGTGCTTGGGTTACCCTGGCAGGAGGGTTACCCTAACGCTCCCACATCTTTTCTATTTTTCATCGACGTGTTTACAAGGCAGCTAGGGTTACCCTAGCACTAGGGTAACCTTAGCTGAGCGCTAGGGTTACCCTAGCGCCAGGGTAACCCTAGCTGCCTTGTAAACGCTCTGCTGGGGATAACTCGCCTACCCGGGACAACTTTTTACTTGTTTCCAAACCCTTTGAACATTGATAACAATGCGTGCGGTTACCAAGCATAAGTAAGTTGTCCCGGGTGGTAGGGTAACCCTACCTGTGAAATTTTGCTTGTAAATCCGGGCTATCTTTGACCCGCCTGCTAGGGTAACCCTAGCACAAGGGCTACCCTCCTTACTTGTAAACAGCCGGGGCATAATTCTTGGCCCAGGCCTCTAGATGGGGCGTGGGGTGCCTTCTCTGGTACCTCTTTGGTACCATATCCAAATTATTGCCCTTATTCCTGACAAAGGAGTTCATTCCGGACTAGCACATTGTCTATCTATTTGTTTTTCCTATCATTGATTTATGTTTTTAATTAGTTCAATGACTGAAATAAGTGGATAAATATTAATTTCTTTTACTTACACAAAGTAATGAAAGCTTTAAAAGCACGGAAAGTCTCATAAAGGCACAAACTTGGTGTTGATTTACCATTAATTAGTGATATATTAGATGCGATTATCAAATTGTCAATTTTATTAATATTCCGTAGATTTCCAAGATTTAATAAGCCTGGTTTACCGCCTTGTAGACTGTTCTTGAAATAAAATGACACAACAATCACTTCGGGACGAGCAAATAAATTATTTGAAATTTGCCCCCATTGTACTGAAGAAGTTCCCAAAAGCCTTAAGTCAGGCGTTCAAGACCATGCGGGACATCACTGATCTTGACACATCTTCCCGATCATCAACTGTGGGATGACTCCACTGCAGTAAGATATCTATTTCTCACTCTAGAGGGTGGCAAAACAAAAGTTCCCACACACCTCTCCTATGAAGAATGGGATTGTAGCACCCTGTTCCAGGCGACCATATATGCCAAGTCCTTTTTTATGCCCGACGGTAAGGGTCGTTACGGACTCTTAGTGAGCCGCTGTTCCTGAAACCTCGTTTATCAGCTCATGGAGAGTTACATGCATCGGTGACGAGCCTGAGTGGAACTGACAATGCTGAAACGTTTGCACTAGCGATTGATCAATTGCGTCTTTTAAGAAATTCGCTTTTTCGCTCGCAGTCTCCTGAAATTGATAAAGTCACCTTTGATCAATACATGCAGCGCGCTACAGGAGTATTTTAGAGCTGTTGGCATCAACCCTATTTACATCACTGGTGCTTTAACAGAGTCCGAGTTTCCCACAAATGAAGCTCGTAGAGTAGAACCTACCAAAGAAGACAGCACAGATGTGAACGCTTTGAAACAAAAAGAGGAAGAACCAATGATCGAGAAGTTGAAGCAGACAACAGCCCAAAACAAGCCATGTAAAATTTAAATTTAGTTTCGACGAAAAAATTTGAGTGTTCGAGATTCTGGTTAAAAAAAATGTTTGCATGTGCACACGATGGTTGAAGTAACAGGTTTGTATTCCTAAAATACTTATCCCCTGGGCCAAAAAGGGAAAAACAGGGGGGGAATGATAGGTGTATGGAAAATCTACTCCCTCGGAAGACATCTTCGTCTCAGCAGATTGTAACTAAAGCAATTATGCAAACCTTACAAATAGACATTATCGCAGTCAGCTTTAAGATTGACTGATATTCCAAACTTCCTTCCCAAATTCATAACGTTTACAAAAAAATTATTTCTGAATTTCTTATGTTAGCAGTGTGTTTAAAATTAAAGTTATCGGCTCGCATCGTTATCGGGAACTTAGATTTGCTCTTTTCTATAAATATATTATGATATTGTCAAGATACTTTGGAACTCCCGGTTAATTCCTAAAGTTCTTACATTTTCCTTGTCGCTAGCTCTATAAAACTTAATTTTTTCGCAATTTCTTGGCAGCGTATGCAGAGGTGGCCTTCAACAAGGCTCTTGCTGAAGGGGAAACTTAAAATAAGAAGCAGGTTCCGATCATCGTGTGTTGATTGAACATGACCGCTCAGGAAAGACTAGCTTAAAAAAGTCTCTTATGGGCCAAAAGTTTAATCTACTTGAGGACAGCACTGTAGGGATAGATGCTGATCCTTCCCATTTTCAAATCGTTCATGAGGTATGGAAAGCAGGAGAAAAAGACCAAGATGAAAATACTGCGGTAGCTTTTTCTTTTGAACACAATGTGGCAAGATTAACTGTTGGAAATTTCAGGCAAGAAAGGCAAACTTCCAGTTAAACAGCTCTAGCTTCTATTCAGTCTGAAAGAATTACACCACCAGCCAGCGAGATTTTGACAAGTGGAAGTAGTGACCTCACTGCAAAATCGTCCAGCGGAAGAAGTAGTTTCTCAGATAAATCTCTCAGAGTTTCCAAAGACTCAATGTTTAGTGAGACGTCGATAGATCCATAACCTGTTGGACGCGTAACTCACTTGGTCTAGAAAAGAGAAGGTGCTGTGGTCTAAGACGAAGACCCAGATTTTGTTGATGGCGTACGAAACGTAACCGAAGAAATAGCAACGTTGATTGCAATCCTATTGAAAGAAGATGATACAAAGGAAGAGAAAGAAGAAATCTACTCTGTTTTGTGGGACTTTCCCGGGAAGTTGGTCTACTATACAACACATGCAATATTCCCCACGACGAAAGCAATCTACATTCTGATCAATGACCTCAGCGAAGATCCAAACGAAGCCGCGAAACACGTTTCAAACCAGGGGATGCTCGAGGAATTGACGTGTGATTCTGCTTCAAAACAAATGTGGATTATCTAGACTTTTGGATGTCCTCTGTTGCTTTTCTGACCAATCAAACTGAAGATATTCCAGTAACGACTGGTTCAAATGCGTTGCCAAAGAAACTTTCCCCGGTTTTCCTGGTTTGCGCTCATGCTAACATACCGTTTGGTGGATATGACCCTAAGAAGCTTAGCCGAATGGTATTTGGTCGTCTTGGGACCAAGCAGTACAAAGGCCATCTAAAAGGCGACGTCTTTCTCGTGGATAACACCAAATCAGGTTCTGAATACGAGTGTCCAGAGGTAACCCGCTTGCGAATGGAGATTCTTGATGTTGCTAAGGAATTACCACAAATGAACGAAACCATCCGGGTAAAGTGGTTGAGATATGAGAAGACAATACAGGCCGTGAAAGACAATGGTTACATATGGCTCGAACTTGACGATGCAAGGAAACTTGCTAAGAAGGTATGACAGATTGTTAATGTTGAAGAATTCAAAACTTTGTTGAAATTTTTGCACGCCCAAAGAGTTGTGATTCACTTTCGATGACACTCCAGAGCTAAACAAGTTGGTGGTTCTGAGTCCTCAGTGGTTAATTGACGTGTTAAAGAAGTGATAGCAATCAGGCCGTACAACCGCGAAGAGGAAAAATTTGAGCACTTGTGGAGGGATCTTGAGGAGACCGCAATTCTGGATGAAGAACTTTTAGATCATGTCTGGGGTCCTTTGTTAAATGAAGAAGGGAAGAAAGGGATGAAAGTGAAGGCAGACAGCGTTGGAAATCTTATCGCAATAATGAAGAAATTCAGTTTGCTCTGTAAGTGGCCTTCTGATTACTCGGCAAGTAAACGTACCTGGTGCCATCTATGCTACAGTCACATCCCTCACTGCCCACAAAGAGCTCGGTTAAATCCACGCTACTTCCCTCTCTCTTCCTTCGATTTGACTTTGGGTACGTTCTCCTGGCTTGTTTCCCCGACTGCTGCTGCATTTCTTCAGATTTCAGTATTCCAGCAATGAAGACATGAGCACAGGGGGCCCAGAGTTGTACCATAACTTTGCTCGATTTTACCACAAGGAAGATGAAGATCGTTCTGTAGTACTTCAGTGTTTGCCACAAGTCTTCCATTGAAGTTGCTGTTCACAGATTGTAATCTTGCTGATGAATTGAAAGGTTTCCAGCCATCACAGGAGACGTTATGTGCGAATGTCAGCTATGAAGCCTTCGACGAGAAGTTTAATCATGCAGTGCGCAGACAGTTGGGATTAATACTTGCGTCCATGCGCAAGGAGTACTCTTGGATGAAGAACATGAGATTTGATGTGAGTTTCATTTGTCCAGTCTGTTGTGCAAGAAGCTCTCTCAGGTACTGTCGCACACATCGCACAGTGGATTACAAGCAGGAGGATTGCCTCCACTACTGGACTGAGTCTGTATTATGCAGTGCAAAGAGGACCGTGCGTTGCAAGAGGTGTCCCACGTTACCAAATAACAAAGCTCAGGTCGAGAAGTTTTTGCCATGGTTATCATCAAAGGAAAGCTAGGTGACGAATCTTTTTTGCTCTGTTCATGCACTTTGAATTTTAAATTCTACATATTTTGAAGGCTGCACAATTGGTATCACGCTTTGAGCTGCGATGCCGCTCACTAAAACTAGTGAAGGTTTGTATTTCGTAGTGGGAAGGTTGGAATGCAGGGAGAGAAACTTTACCAGCTTATTGCTTACGTTTTTAGGATTGAAAGCCATCGAATCTCGTACGCTCTCTTAATGCGACATTGCCAGTACAATTAACACCATTTCATGCGCCGAAAAAATGATAATTTCTGCTCATATCCCACAGCTGAAAGCTGATGAACATGACGGGAGAGAGTTGGTTGCTATGAAAGGTGACTTGAAGTTATTTTTGTCCAAATACAACTTGTTAAAAGAAGTCTTCAGGTACACCTTCAACATGCACATGGAGCTGCTAAATTGAGCCTAAAGAAAGCTGTCGTCTCAACAGATTCGATCTCTTTCCAGGGTCAAAGAATAAGAAATTGCGAAGTAACATTCTTTCACTCTCACAGATATACATACTAAGGATAAATACTTTTTCAAAAACAGAGAAATAATGGAATTTAAGTATTCAGCAAATATCGCTACCTTAAAGAGAAAAGTCCTCCCGCTCTTTAGTGTGCTCTCTACATAGAATTTTCACCTTGCTGCAAAATAACCCATAGAGATGCCATGCATAAGGATGTCTGCAACTAATTCAAACCTATGATTCAATGTGGTACAGAGTGAAACAACCCCCAGGGGTAACGATAGAAAATGAAATGCCGTTTGTTGGAGCGGAGGGTAAAGTCCCAGACACCAAATTAATCTATTTAATAGTGTTTCGATTCTTTTTTTGTTTTGTTGTTCTTCATTATAGTCAGGGTTTACGGCTAATTACAATGTAAATTTTCCATTTCAGAGAAAAATATTTTACACGAAAAAGTGGAAAGAGTTTAACTGTGATCTAACATTTTCATTTTAGGTACTGAAAAAATATCCCTTCCCGATGAGGTTCAACAATCGCTTCTGTCAGTTTCATGTGAAGTCAAAGAGGTTGTACTACAACTTGAAGCAAGTCTGCAAATAGACCACGCCTCTCTGAAGGAGCCAGACACTGAAACTAAGAGAGTGATCCGTTGCTTGACTTGGATGGCAAAAAAGTCAATTAGACTTGACGTGTTCGAACACTTGAGGCAGATTGCACCTGCCGGAACTACTGGTGAGTCAGTAATTTATCAGAGCTACATCTCCCTGTTTGCGTTGAAGCAACGTCACCAGAACTTAGGGGATCACAGACAAGCAAACCCACTTTAGTTATCTCTTGGAACTGTTGTGGTCCATTATCTGTGGTCTGTGACCCTCCAAGCTCTGGTGGTTTTGCTTCAAACACCAATCACACCAAGAGGAACAAAAAAGTAAGGAAGATTTAACAATGTTGCGCACAAACTTTAGTGGCATCCATAAGATAACAATAATTTTCTTGTATTTCCCATGCGGCATACTTGTGGGGCTTAACACACTTTTATCAGTCAGTCCATACGCTTCTTTTCCCTAGGTCCTTTGTTGCCCGACGGTCTTGATGTTCTAAACATTCCAGTTGCTCAGGCACGAGAGCTTGCAATTGACTTGGGTGGTAAGTGGTACTTTCTGTGTGGAACATGTCTCTTCGCATGGACAGCTCTGTAATAACCAATTACAGATAACATTTCAAATATCCAACAGTTGTTTTAAAGAGGTGATACAATGCTTTTAGTAGGACTTTCGTGTTTTAGTCTTGCGTCAAAATTTTAAACCAATTCCCAGATTTTTGGTTAATTTTATGAAGATTTACTACTTTGAAAATTTCTTAATGGAACTGAGATGGCCTTCTTAAGGGCAGAAAGAAAGGAGGTACTAGGCAGGAGATTTAGATTTTGTCTGAATGTTTGTCACAGGTCGAGATGAATGGATGGGACTTGCCGAAGAACTGGGACTGAAGCAATTCGAGATTCGTTTCCTTGATAAGCGTATTCTGAATCCATTTGAAGCTGTCATTGCTTTCGCTGCCAGGGAGCGCTTCATAAGTGTCAGCGAGCTGTACGAATTTTTAATCAAAAATGATCTCATACAAAGTTGGCTGATACACTGTGAGAAAGCTATTTGGAACTTATTGTTTGGATTTCCTCAGCCAAAGCAGAGAATGTACCCCAAATAGGAATGAATTTTTATGGAAAGTATCCTTGCTAGCCCGGTATTACAAATATAGTAATGTAACAGTAATGTGCAGCAAACGGTGGTTCTGAAATATCTAATTAGATTTAGAGGAACCTCAGCGAGGCGGGTGCATAGGAAACAGTAGTTAGCCTGTGCGCATGCATTATTTCGCTCGCGCTCAGAACATGATCTAATAGAAAAATATTGTTAGCTGTAGAGTAACTTACATACATAGTTTAAGTCCTACAAACTTACCTTAGAAGTTATAAGTAACTTGGCTGCAGCTAGAAAAATAACTATCACACAAATGGGTGGCTTAAGTAGTTGGGAGCCCAAACCCTTTTCCTGTCCAGTGCTGGTTAAGGTATTGAGTGATAATTGTTTTCTTTTACTTCTAATTTTAAAAAAATGCTGAATTTAATTCATAACAATAGGAGACGTCCAAGCCTTATGTGCCTCCTGGCACAGAGAGATTTAAGGTAAGGGAACCTAAAGTTAACGAGGAAAATCGATAACTTGCAGTTTGTTTCGTGGCCTCAAAACCCTCCAAACCATATCCACCAAAAAAAAAAAAAAGAAATCCATATGAACTTGACTTAGATAAGCGCAAGCTCTTTTAATAACATTTTGGTGTTGGAATTTAGAGAAATATTAGGAGTCAAAGAGGCAGGAAATTACAAATTTTTGGACTCGTAACGCCCTATTTGGCTGATGAAAAATGATTGTACCATAAAAGTATCTTTAAGGGTATTAAAATTCGATCCTCTGTTTGTTCTGGTAATATTCGAATTATATCGAAAAACTTCGCTCAAATCGCTTAAATTAATTTCGTTAAAACTTGAATTAATTTTGTTCAAACTTTCCAGCGGGAAATTTTAGATTACAGCTTTCTCAGTGTTTTTCTTTAGAAAGGAAAGATCAATCATTGATCACTTACTCATTGCTTTGGAATAGAAATCATGTTAGAGATCTTAGGTTTAAGCCCAACCACCCACCATTCCTTACCATGGCCGAACATATCTAGACAGTTAGCCAGCATATCGCGCCAACCAAAACTGGGGTAACTACCTGGCTTTTAAAAGCAAATAATTCCTTTATATTTAGCCATGTGAGTAACCATGTTGTCAGTTGTAGATGTATTTGAACTGTTACTGTAACAGTAGGAAATTCTTCTATGATAGTTTTGTAAATCAAGCTATCAAAATTACTGTTTTTTTTTTGTAACGGGAAGCTAATGAAAAGGAATGACCAAGTCCAAGAGAATATCGACTGAGTTGATTTTCTCTTGCCAAGTCGTAATTGTTTTAATTTCGCATCTGATTGGTTGAGGAGACTGTGTAATTCCCTAAACCAATCACGGAGTAAAGTAAAGCAAAGTCAGTGCAATAACAGATTGTTTTCGACGCTCAACTGAAAGTTTCAGTTAGTAAAGTCCTAGCTGAAAAAAAAGCAAACCACCAACAATCCAGATTTCTATGTCGACATGGATAACAGTGGGCAAATAGCTATCCCGTGAAAGTATCGTCGCTTAATTGCTGTTAATTCATTTGATTTGTCCGAATTTAAATCAGCCTTTCGTTGGTATCGTTCAGGAAACTGTGTTTCTACCATTATGGCTCGGTTATCGCCGGAAATTCGAAAAGTGCCTAAAAAGATGTTTAAAATTTAAAAGGGATCGATTTCTTCCTCCTTGTGATAATAAATTCTATTATTAAAAACTGGATCATTGGATAATGCAATTCAAGACTTTTTATTGGCTTAACCATTATGGTATATCAGCCAATATACCATAATCTACAAATATGGTAAGCGTACGCGTCAGCTTAAAATCAAAAGGGAGCTAAAAAATCCAGTTTCTTCTTACAAAATAATAATTTCTTGGGGGCGTTTTTAATAAAACAATTATTCCACTCGCGCTTGTTGGATATGAGATGATTATAGCCAACTCGGCGCTACGCGCTTCGTTGGCTATCTATCATCTCATATCCAACGCGCGCTCGTGGAATAATTGTTAATTAGTTGGATAAACCATCATTTGATTATATGCAAATGTAACGATGGACGCGGACACTGGCTTTGTGTTTGAATGCACTTATATTACTGGGAGAGTGGGTTTTTTTTTCTGTCATGATTGCTCGCATTTGCCATATGCATAATTATTGTGAGTCTCTACGTACAGTCATCTCTAAGTCTAAGCCTCGCTTAGAAAACTGTGGGCACTAGCCTCGTGCCCAGACCTTCCACGGCTAAGCGGTTGTACATTTCAGTTACAGTTATACGGTAGGATCTGGGCAGAGATTAGGTAAGCACGTTTGGCGAAGGAAGTAGTTCTGGCAATCTTGGCCCTCAGTTTGAAAGGTTGGGTGAGTTTGAGAAAGCCAAAGAAGTGCTACAAAGCACGCCTTAATAATGCCGAAGAAGCAGAGGATGAGGTAGAAAACCCAACTGGTAACAGTTCAGCATAAGATCGACTTCTGCCTAGGTAGAGAATTGTGGTTTCGCTAGCCACGACCAGGGTCTTTTTTCTCTTCAGCTGAATATCTAGAGGAAAAAGTCCTAAGCAGTTGCAGTCACTTCAAAATCAAATTCACAAGTTTATCGTCGGCTGCCTGATGGCGCCAGGGTCTCGGCGTTTTGTTAATAACTAACTATATCGGCATTTATTTTTGATAGTCATGAGAAGTGATAACGAAAAAATGTCTATGAATTTTTCAGAGCAGTACGGTTTGAGAGGAGGAATACTCTCTCGCAGGATCTCCCTTTATTTTCCTAATTTCCTATTTGATTTCAACTCATTTTTATTTTTTGTGCTATTTCAGTAGGAACCCCAATCAGTCTTTCAAGTGACCTTGGACTTTGCTGGCTAGTTCCATTTATGGCACTAGCTATTATTATATCTCCTTTATGAAAAATTTCATATACTTTTTATCATGTATTTTAATCTTGTTACCAAAATATGTCCTGGTCTATTTCCGACTGAGCTTCAGTGCCGCAAAGGTCACACGGGTACGATCTTGTCGCATCCTGTATTTTTTATTTTTTTATTTTTTTTGAGCTATCATAATTTCTGCTATGTATCTGGAGAGATAATTTTTAATGTAAAATAGTCCTTCTGTAAAATCTGCTTTAGTTATCTTAACTTTAGATGTGCTGTATCAGTTCAGAACAAAAAGTCATTAGAGATACCAATCCTTGACAGGCGTGGACTGAGGAAGAGGGAGATTGAGAGAGAGTTTGATGACGTCACATGGCGGCAATGGCGGCGTCGTGAAGGTGGGCACATCCGGTGGAATACACCACAAGGTGAAAGCTCTCCCAGCTTCCTTGTTGCCCAACTTTCGGAAGTGAACGTTCAGACCTAGTCTTTGTCGAATGGTCGTGAGAATTTTCGATCCAGGAAACTACTTTCAAAGGATCACCCTTGGGCTGAATTGTCTTGATTGAACGGCAGAACGCCGTGGGTGCGGTGATTTGGAAACAAACTAGCGTCAATTTCTCAATCATTCAACAGTTTTTGAATTACAATCGTTCTGTATCATCTCAGATCATTGAATTGACGTGAAACGATTATTGCCGATCGTCGTACTTCAGTATGAGGTAAGTATTCTTTAGTTTATTGATTTTGATCCCCTTTAACTCGACATGACAGACGATCGAAAGCTTGTTGAGCATTCGCGATAACTGACTACTGCCGCCGTTTTCAAATCGGCTTAAAATCACAATATTCTTTACCTCTCATGTTTGTATTTGATTCATTTGTGTTTCCCACTGGTTTGTGGCCTGTTAACTCTGTTCTTGTCATTTTGCGATGAAAATAATCGAGTAAATAGTCTTGCAACATTAGGTAAGTAATTGAAGTATACTGCATTGGTATTTCGAACTCTTAATCGCTTCGAAAACAGAGTGAAACGTCGCATTTGTGTTATTTTCCCCTGGACTTCAGTAACCCTGGGGCAGTCTTTGTATAGCTATAAAGAAGTGATTTAGTAGGGGGTTATAAGGAAGTAATCTGAAGGAATGTTTTTGCGCGTTGATGCTCTACATTTTGTGGGATTACATGACTGTTGTTGACTTTTATAGGATCAACTTCTACCAGTGTACGGTTCGAATGAGCCATAACATATGTCTTGCATAAAAGCATGCATATATGTTAGCCAGCTGAATTTTTGTCCTATTCTGTAAGTGTTTATCGTTCAATGAAAGCAGATGTAAATACATATTTCACTTTTGGTCATGTTCATTCGTCCAAACCACTGAAATTGAAGTTTACATATGTGAAAATGAGATCCTTTTTTTCTTTGTCGATGGATTGGTATTTCAGCTATAGGGTTTCATTTTTTGTCAGTGCACTTTCTCGGCAAATCTTGTAATCTATATTTAATAAACTTGTCAGTCTTCGTTTGGCGGCCTTTTGGTGTTATCTTGTAAAGATGAAGGGCTATCAAACGGCGAATTTGTTAAGATTTATATATCGCGCGGGTTGTTGTGCAGGTTGCTGCGACAAATTCTTTGGATAATGCAACGATCAAATCGCCAGAAAAAACTCGAGTTTTTGAGAACTTGCTGAAACGCTGTGGTTTTTTTTGTGTGCAGTAATTAACCTGGTGGAAATCTTACTCGTTCCTTTCTGTGAATACATACATCTAGTCTTATTTTAAAGATCTAAATGAGCTTACTGGCTTCACGTCATGGGCATAATTGTAGTACTCGGTCGTACTTGAACCAGTTTGAAAACCAAACAAGACTATTTGCAGGCCTTAACGCATAAAATGTTATGTTTATTTGTGTAAACAATATTGAAAGACGAGATCTTGACGAGTTTTAGAAGACAGTGCTCAAGATTTTCAAAGTATTTGACTTTCTGACGATATATTGAGGAGTTCGTTATAATGTGGTGGTGGATATCATAATTAGATTGATCTGTCCCACGCGTGTCAATACTGTAACATTTAAATACTCTAGATTTCCTTTTACTCCCAAAGCTCTCTCCTAAATTTTCAGTTTCCTGTTTGATCGACTGAATGACTTCCTAGACCAAATAATGTACACACCCTGAATATTCAACTTCCATACATTGACAATATAAACTCGCACATGCAAGCACATTGATAATTTCACGAATGAATGGAATTTCTTTAGCATTGTAACATTGATGACCAATTATTTCCTAAGTATTGGATTAACTCTGCTTGAATAATGTTTTCTCCTGATGGGATATTTGCCAAAATAAATATTTTCATTTTCTTACTGTATGTTAAATTATGACTCAGGAGATATTAAATTGTATTATGCCTCCCAATTACAACATCAAATAAATTGATACCATTGCCTATCAGTATCAATTTAAAGTATAAGCTTGAAAGAATGTATGTTATTTACTTGGGGGAGGGTCTGTATTGGAAAAACAAACAAACTGTATTTAAGACCAAAGGCAAATTTTTCCCCATTGGACCAACTTAGACCAGTAAATAACTTATTTATGGTATGATTCCAGCCCCCTGAAATCCTTGAGGGAAAAAGAATTATTATTTTCTTGATGTCGTTCAATCTTTGTGCAGAATTTGTTTGCGCTTGTGCCAAACACCGATTATTTTCCTTTTATAGTGATAAAATAACAAGGAAATGATCAGTAGGTTTCTGTATTGTTAGATTTATATAGATAATGCAAATAGAGAAGTTTGATTTAAAGGGGTGATGGCTAGTGAAAGTTCATTTTATGGTGTCAGGAGTAAACAAGTTTTCCCACATATTACTGCTTCATGTGAAGACTTTACAATCTGTGTTGATAACTTTTAATTATTTACCTGCTAGTGAGATGTAATTGTCTTTTGTGTTTATTTTAGCTCATGGAGTAGATACAATTGACAGATATTACAGTGTAAAAAACAAAAACAAAAAAACAAACAATATCCATTTGTCTTTTTATTGTTGTAGAATATTTGTTGATACAGTAGTTTTGACATGGACAGCTGAATAGGCCATTTTACAGTTGTGTACTTAGTTGCCAAGCCTTTGATTTGGAGTGATGCTGAAGGTGACCCTGTTGTGATAGACTTGTATCTAGTAAGCATGAGTACAAAATAATTTACATTTGAAAAGCAGCAGTGTTTGTATCATAACAAGGTTACCCTTAACCTCACTCCTGTTTAAAGGCCTGGCATTACCATGCATTCAACTGTAAAATGAACTATTGTAGTTCTATTGTCAGATATGAGAAAGAAACAAGATATCCCCTTTCCAAGGGAGGCCCATGCACCCTTGAAAATTTTTTAATTTCTGGACTATCCTGCATTTTGAGGTTCTTTCCAATTGATGGTTCTCTATAATTGTTCCTGAAAGTTAATCAATTTGAACAAATGTGAACAGAATTACAGGTATATTAGTCCAATGATGTTTGTTTAAAGGATGAAGCATGTGGCCAGGTTATTACAAGTGGGTAGATCTACAAATGTACCCATTACCCAGCTGTTATTGGAAGCTTTGCCTGAGTCACTGAACACTACACTAGATAAAAAAGTGTTCAGAAGATGATTACTTTTCTTTTCCAGTGAACAATCCATCGCCCAGGCACGGGCATCTGTAATGCTCTACAATAATGACAGAAAAGAATGGGAACACTCTGGTGGATCATCAGGAATCTCTAGAGTTCATGTTTATCATCATCCAATCAACAATACATACAGAATAGTTGGCAGAAAATTACAGGATCATACAGTATGGTTTGAGTTTAAAATGTTACCGTCAGTTGTTGTTTGTAAAAAGTGTGTGAACAGCATACATGTAACAATGGACCATGTTTTATTAATGGGAAATGAGGTGCTTCCTTGTGGTCCCATTTTTGTCTCTCCCCCCCCTCCCTTATCTTTGGTGCCATTTCTGTTTTATTCCCTGTATTCCCCTCAAAGGGTTGGCGTAGTGGTGAGAGCGCTCGCCTTCCACCAATGTGTCCCGGGTTCGATTCCCGGACCCAGCGTCATAAGTGGACCCAGCGTCATAAGTGGATCGAGTTTGTTGGTTCTCTACTCTGCTCTGATAGGTTTTTCTCCGGGTACTCTGGTTTTCACCTCTCCTCAAAAACCATCATCATTTGAATTTATTTATTTAATTAGACCCTACAAGTTGTTCAGCTTTAAACATTATCGTGTCTAAGTAAAGGTGTTATTATTATTATTATTATTATTATTATTGTTATTGTTATTATTATTATTATTGAAGGAACATGGTCCTAGACCAGCAAATCAATTTCATGTACTTATTCACTGAATTACATCTTGGATCTGGCCTCTTAGTGTGTGATGCGTCACCACTTTCTTTGATACCATTTCCAAGAGTTTTTCCTCATTCCCTCGAAACAAGTGCATCCCAGACTATCACTTCAAATTTCTCTAAAAGAACAAATTTAATATTGATTTTCTATTAATTTAAGTATGTAATGATGATAGTTGCTAGGAAAATTTGGTTTGTGGTGTGCAAGCTTTTTTTTCTGGAGGTTTTTTTGCCTATATGTATAATTTGCTGATCATTACTGATCCACGCTGATTTAATCTCTAGGTAGTATATTCTCCATTTAATCCTTTGATTTATGGAATTTATTCTTAAATTTTTTAACTTTGCCTCTTTAAAGTGTGTAGATTACAGATACATGTAGCTATAAATGGCTGTGTAATGCAGACTGATGAAATTACTATGCAATGCATTTGAATGGTACACTAAGGACTATCCCTTGCATAGTTTTTGTCAGTTCTGGAACCTTATATGTATATCATCAAAGTGGAACTTCAAGGGGATATCAATGTGTATGTTAAGGGAAAATTTTGAATTAAAAATCATAGGAACAGTGTTAATTAAAATCTGGTCAGGGGATGAATTCAAAATTATTTTGCTCTAACTTACAGTTGTACTGCATTGTATTTTGGAATTCAATCTATACTTCCAATAACCTGAGCCAATTTTGAAATTACAGGTTGTTATAAACTGTGCTTTAGCAAAAGGATTGAAATACAATGAGGCTACTCCAACTTTTCATCAGTGGAGAGATCAGAGACAGGTGTATGGTTTAAATTTTGCAAGCAAAGAAGATGCACAAGTTTTTGGGTCAGCTGTGACCACTGCTTTGGAAAACCTTAGGAGTGGGGGCACTGGTATGTTAAAAGAAAGTTGAAACTGATGAATTTTATATTATTTTAGTCTCAATTTGAATGTTTTACCCAAATTAAAATTTTCCCTGCTTGAGTTGCGATTTCAAAGTAGCAAGAGGATCCAGACATTTGTAGCCAGCAGGGACTTTTCATATTTAGTCGATTTGATGACTCAGATGATTTCTGCCCAGTTTGTGTCAGTTTGTACCCGACGTGCTGGTTGATTCATACCTGTCCAAACATTCAGTCACCATAACCCATATTGATATTGCAAATTACAAATTAGTTAAGAGTCAAGAGGGTTAGATACAATTAAGTTCTGTTGTGTGTACTTATACTTGTAACCTTCTTAACCCCAATAACAACTTAAATGGTGCTTTCGTGCATGATAAGTATGATTTTTTTCCCCTTAATAATTAACAGTAAAACAAAACTTACTTTGCTTTAAACATACCTAATATGTAAAACATACAGGAATCAACTGAGTACTAAGCATGCAGTACATGTTTATTGGCACAAACTGACAGACAAACCTTCAAGAAACTTCTCAATGATGATAATAGGTATTGTGTATTGGTTCACAGCTGGAATTCCACACCAGCCTCCCATGGTGCACCAACAACAGCCACAGCATACAAACAGTAACAGAGGTATTGATCATGATGAAATGGTCAATCGAGACCCCTCTCACTTTGATGGACATGACCAATATTCACGTGGTAGGGTCCCCTCAGATAACAGATCTTACCGCCCTCAGTATGATGCGCCTCATGAGACAGAAAGCCCTAATGTAAGTTGTATCTGTTGGCTATAGTAGTCTGTTGTTTTCATGCTAATTAAAAGAAGTAATTTACTGTTTGAAAATATCTTTTTAACAAAGTTTGCATGTGACTTACTGGGCAAATGTTGCACCTCTTCTGGAGGCAGTGTGGCTGAGTGGTAAGGGTGCTGGACTTGTAATCTGGTGGTTCCAGGTTTAAGTCCTTTTCTGTGCTGTACTTTAGAGCAGTTGGGATTTTTAAGTGTGTTTCAAACTGTTTGTATTTTCCCTGAAAAGTCCCATTGGAGAAGGGGTCAATTATGATACAGTCTGTACATACAGTGTACATACTCAGGGCTCAACACTAAATTTTCAGCTTACTAGTCAAGTGGCTAGTGACATCTTAGATATTACAACAATTTCAGTTTGTTTACTAACCAAACTGGTTAGTGGAAATTAAAAACCACCAGCCAAAACTGAATTTCTACAAGTCTGTGGCTAGTGGGCTACCATTAGTGTTGAGCCTTGCATACATCTCTTTGCCCAGCCCATTCTGTAAGTGCCTCTAGCAGATAGTTTCCCACTATGGCAGCTTGGTTACTTCTAGTATTATGGCATGTATAATAACAGTGTACATATACAGTTGTTCTACACACTGTCTTGACATCGGCTATAAATCTAATTGAACTTACCAACTGGTAGAGAATGGTCTTCTTTAGTTCACTTAAATTATAACATTAACATGTTTTAAAGTATCAACATATTGGTACAGCATTCCAGCTTAAAATTGAGACTTTAAGGGTGCTATTTGCTGAAGCTATGTTCCAAATTTGCTTCACCAGTCAAGCACTATTTCCTTGTCAACATCTTCTGCACCACAGTCACCACCACAAAGTAAGTTCTGAATTTGAAATTTCTTTATACTCTGAAGGGGTTTTATTTTCAGAAAAAAGAAAGCCCTGAGGTAAGTATTCTATCTTGGAAGTAGTGGTCTCTTGATTTCATTTAGGAGGCTTCCCTTCAAAGTAATACAGGGAAAATCTGCCCTTTCCACTGTCCTCTTGAGGGAAGACCACTGAACTAATGGTGAGCATCATGCAAAAAGAAAAAAAGCTGGTCTTTGGCTATTCAAAGGAGTACTACTCTAGCGAAAGAAATGCTAGATGAATACAATAAAGCAGGCATTAAATCTTGCTTTTGTATAACCATTAAGCAGTGTTAATTTTTTTTCTGTTTTGTTGATTTGATTGACAGATGTACCCCAAGCACCCCCTGTCCCAGCAGCTCCACCTGCTCCCCCAGCACCCCCTGCCCCACCTGCTCCTCCGGCAGCTCCTCCTCCTCCTGGTGGGGGACCTCCTGCACCTCCTCCTCCTCCTCCTACACCTAGTGGAGGTGGAGGTGGTGGCTCATTAGCAGATCAGATTGCAGCAGCAAAATTGAAGAAGGCTGCCAAGGTAAGACTGACCTTGCTCATGTAACAGTAAACGTATTGCACATCCATTAAACTAAACAATCCAGTTTCCCACAGCATTTCTTGAGGATTGTAAATTGGTCACGAAGATCTTTCTTCCTGAGATTGTGTACATCCAGTAGGTGTTTACCAACGACAGAATGCTTGTGCTCATTAATGTGCTGAAACAGGTTTCGGCACATATAGCTGACATAATCTGCGTTGCACAGATCACATTTGCATTCATAAACAATGCATTGTTTGTTAACAAGAGGGGGTTTGGGTTCCGTCACTTTGATCTCATCCGCAATTTTCTTGCTTGTAAACACTGGGTACAAATGCTGTTAATTTTCTTCACGAGATCGGAGAGCTGTCTTCGTACTAAGTCAGCTGACTGTTGATCTTTAAATGGGATAATAATCCTAATGGGCTTTTTAGCATCAGGCACCAGTTTTTGGTCTTGAGACTCAATGAATCTGGTGATTGCACAGTTAATGAGTCTCTTAAGGTACTTAAGCTTGAGAAAGATCTCTTTCAGGTTGTCACATTCGGCAGCAAAAAGGTCAGGTGAAGATGAGAGTTGATGTGCACGATTTAACATAGTCATTAGAAGAGATCGTTTAAAAGGGACAAAATTTGAACCACCATATTTTATGAATGTCACCTAATGAAAAAAAAATTTTAGGGGCAAGATCCAAAATCAATCATCTCCAGATTTCAGATTTCCTTTTGAACACTGATGAATTATTTTGATTTTCACTTCTATGTTATTGTGTAGGCTGAAAGTGAAGGTCCAAGAACTGAACGAGCTAATTCAACAAGTCGTGGCAACAAGTCCATCGGTGGAGGAATGGACATGATGGCAGAAATGCAAAGAAAGTTGGCTGCAAGGTGCAATCAATAATTGTTGCTACACAATTTTGGGGGTTGTGATGGCTTTGTGGTCAGCATGTGTAACTCCAGAGCCAGAGATCTGGGTTCTAACTCTGGCTAGGTTATTGTATACTTTTCTTGAGCTAGACATTGACTCTCACAGTACACCTCTCCACCCAGCAATATAAATGGCTACCAGCAAACTGTTAATAACACTTACAAAATGTTTAGAGGGAAAGGGTGACTCTGTGGTGGACTACCATTGTGTAATCGAGGAACTCACAATCTGCACTTATCTTATAGGAAAGCCAAAGAAGAGGGAAGAGAAATCGAAGTAAGATTTCTTGACACTTTAAGGGTGTTCCATCTTTTGAGCTAATTTCAGTGTCACAGAGAATCGCTCTTATCTTTCAATTACCAAGATCTCAATATTGATCTTCTTTTCTGTTCATCATACTTTTTGCTCTAGAAGTTGGTTTTGAATCAATCAATATCACTGAGGGAATATTATTCTTGAATATCTTCATGCTCGACAATATACTCATGTTTTTTGAAGAACAGGCCTCAGGTGGGCTTGTTATGACTCAAGAGGCAACCATTTCTTTTCAGGATACAATGCATTTTGTTCACTTGAGTTGATAATTGTAACATCTATTTACAAGTAGTTCAGGAACACTTATTGTAAGAGAGGACTAGAGGAATTAGGAGAGCAAAATTTATAAATTGTCATCATGATGACAATTTCAATCAGGGTTATATTTATTGGTTCCACTAAAAAGAAAATTTGATGAATGATCCAGCATTGTACCATGTTTACTTTAAACCGTACTTGTTGCTGACATTAGTATTAATTTGCTTTTGTTTACCAGTTTAATTTTAGGTTTAATTTGATTTTTTGATGCTGTCATTTTTAGCCTGTCAGAGAAGAAACCGAGGCAAGAACAGAAAGAGCACCTGCTGGTAAGTATGCTGCCTTATCATGCCTCACCATGTGTCTCAGCACAACATAGTTTTGGACACAAGTGTGGAAAACTGGATGCAGTAAATGAAGTCAAGACGTCTAGTAAACTTTCTTTCTGAAATGATGCGGAAAGTCCTCTTTCGTGGTTTGATAAACTCTCTTCAGGTTTCTTTCTTTGTCAAAGTTCTTGCAAGAAATGGATCTCAGTAGACAATATGACCATGATCGACTGTAGAATGGGAGATTTTTTTTTTTATTATCCCCTCACTCTATGATATGAGGTTAAAGTTACATATTAAGGGATTGGGAATTTCTTAGAGACAAGTGTCAGACAGTGAAAATTTTTTTTCCAATTTTAGTTTCTTGACTTCTGTTTTATTTTTATGACACTTCTAGCACCACGCACCACTGTAAGCAATCCGCCACCAGCTCCGACATTTGGAAACAACAATATTAAAACAAACTTCCTGTCAACAGCTAAACCAACAAGTAATGGTGCCAGGTAAAGAAATCCCCAAGTACATTTTTCAAAGACAAGAAGATTGCATGAACCTGTAGGGATAGTCTTAATCAAAGAAATAAGAAAAAAAAAATATTTGAGCTGTAAAAAATATTCCTTTTGGATTTAAAACTTAAGAAAGGCAGCAGGAATTATGAAGGTTTCAAAAGTTGACAGTCATGAAACTTGACAGTTTGGTTCTATTAACTGAGTTGATAGTTTAGATTGGCCATGGCAGGGATTATCTGAAGAGGATGTTTTGATTATTAGCCTTTCACCAGAGTGAAGGGCTAATGCTCTGAATGAATGAAAGTCCTTAAGCCCTGTTAATTGAAATTGTGACAAAATTTTGCCACTGACGAGCAATCTCGTCCACCAATTGTTGTTGTATTTTAATTTGTTCTAAACACAGTTGTGGAATGTGTGGCATTTGCAAGTCAGATCATTTTAAGCTTGGCATTTGGCTACATGTGTATATATATATGTACCATGAAAAGACAACCTCAAAGACAAAAATCACTGAGTTGTAAATTGTTCTTTTTGTTTGCAGAAAAAACAGCAAGACAGAATCACCCTTGAGTAATGAGCAGCTGGAAGAATTAAAATCGGTAGGGTTATTTTTTAATATTCTTTTAGTTAAAATGGTTAAAATGGAAAGCAAGAGCTTAATTTTTGTAGTGCATTTCTTTCTCAAGATTTGTAATACACAATTGTATTTTGCTTAGAAATTGACTCTTTGTAACCTTGTGTATTTCTCATAAAGGAATTACTTGCTGAATTTAGACAAGAATTGGATGCTGCTAAGAGAGAGATAATTGAAGGTTAGTTGCATAAATATAGGGCAAAGGAAAATAAAAGGAAAAAGAGAAGACCTTCATGCGTATGTGGCCACCCAGAAACTTACTGGCTTTAGTATAACTCACATGGATGAGAAGTAACTCTACAGTGTAGAATCATGTCTTCCTTGCTAAACAAAAGTCACATACCAAAATTAATTTCAGTTCATTATTGCAGCTTGTACCTTAAGCCATTTAATATTTTATTGTAATTATCATACATTCTTAGCAATTTTGGTTTAACAGGTTCTCTTCTCTTCACTTGCAGCTGTAAGACAAGAAATTGCTCGCCTTCGGTGAGTGGGCATGGAACTATGTAATGACTCAATTCAGAAGTCACCGAATAAATGGAAAACCTCTGATTAATGAAATGAATAACTCCAAGTGTTTATTCCTTTTCCTGACATCATGAAAACGATTTGGGATATAAATGTGAATATGCATAGTTGGCTCTTAAAGTAGTGTTAATTGGTAAATGAACTATTGACTTGTGGAGGCATGGTATACCATAACCCTTCTCACCAAATGGACAGTATACCATAACCCTTCTCACCAAATGGACAGTTTTAAATAATAGGGTTCATTAGACGCTTAGTGAATTTGTAATAAATATTGCATGAATGCCATGTGATAATTAATCATCAGGACAAAGCTGTGCAAACATGATTACCAGTAGTTCTCATCCAGGTTTAATTGTTGCGGTGACACCTTGTGTTTGTATCTAGTTATAACAGAATTAACATAAGATACAATGAATATATGAAGAATTAACATAAATTGGCTTTGAATAATAATGCTGAGGTTACACATTACGTCAAGAGTGGAGAGTTCGTAATGTTTGATTTATGTGTTTTAGGGAATTCATGTGCTCCATAATTCTTTTTTTTTTTTTTTCTCGAAATCTGAAGCATAACATTAAATGGTATTTTTATGAATGCTGACCACTTAAACATTAGCAAGGAAAAGACTGTAATTCTAATGATTTAGACTGTGCTTGTGTAAGGAATAAAACAAAATGACCTCCTTGGTATTTCATGAAAATTTTGCAGGATTTAGTTCTTGCTGATTTTGCGGATAGTCCTTAATTCAGAAAACCTTAGAAGAAACATCCTGCAATTAACTTCCTCAAAATCTACTACTTGCTTCAAATAGTAAAATCAGATTATTTTCCATGTCAATTTTCTGTTGCTGAAACAGAAAATCACTACATTGTAGTGAAACAGAAAATCACTACATTGCTGAAACAGAAAATCACTACATTGTATCTAGTTATAACAGAATTAACATAAGATACAATGAATATATGAAGAATTAACATAAATTGGCTTTGAATAATTACACATTACTTCAAGAGTGGAGAGTTCGTAATGTTTGATTTATGTGTTTTAGGGAATTCATGTGCTCCATAATTCTTTTTTTTTTTTTTTTTCTTCTCGAAATCTGAACCAAGGGAAATTTCAGTCATCTAGAATGGCAAATATATGTTCTGAAGAACACAAAGAATCACCAGTCTGCAAACTAAAACTTTTTCAAAATTTTCACGAAAAGTGCACAATAACATAATGGAATAATATCATAATGGTGATTGTGTGTAGAATGTACTTCAGGGGTATCAATTATAACAGTGACTGGAAGGTACAAAGGGGGCTTAGCTTGAGCCTGTGTTGGAGACTTAATGCACCACAGGTGTTCTTAAAAAGTGAGACTCCGGAACTTAAAGCAAGAATAAACAATTATATCAAATTATTAGCACTGTTACATCAATTTGTGCTGTGTGTCAACCACAGTATGTCCTTGCAAAACGTTTCCTTCAGACACTAAAGAAAGGCATTCCCCAGATGGTATGGATAGGGGAGTCTCAGATATGCTTACAGATAGCAGAAATTCAAAGTGCCCCTGGTATTTGCAGCTTCTTGTCACTTTTGTATCAAGTTACATCCTTAATGTCATATTCTTTCAAATAGGCTAGATTATTTTCATGATTGATTCTCTAAAATTATTTTTCCATAGCATTGCCTTTGTCAAGGCTTTTACAGATTGGTCATGGTAGATAAGGAAATTTTTACAGAATGCAGTGAAATGGTGAAGATTGTATCAGAACAAACCCAGAATCAGTCATTTCTAAGCCATTCTAAAACAGTTTGAGTTTGTCATGTGGATTCTAGGCTATTATGCACTTTATTCCAGGTAGTTCTGTCATCTTGTGTTTAGTGATACCTGTGAGATGATCATAACCAACTTTGTTGAGTGAATTAGGCGTTACTGTTGAACACCGTATTATCTTAATGTGTGGTGTAAAGAAGACAGCAAAGATACATGTAATCCAACTGCTCATAATCTAACCTTGTTTTTAAGTTTCAGTTGAGTTTAGCAGCTTAGTATATTAAATCCCTCCTGTATATGAAAATTAATTATTCACTGCTGCAATTTGTTCACATGAAGGAGTAAAATTGGAATGAAATTTGTTGTTTGACTCCTGGAAGCTCTGTGTTTTATTTCATCTCTCACTTTTAAGTGAAAGGTGGCACAAACTTCCCAGCAAAGTGAGAGAGGAAATGATGATTGCTACTCTATGGGGGTACTTTCATAATTCTTTCTGACTGATAAAATTCCATTTAATTAATTAAACACCCTAACATCAGTATGCATATTCTCTAAACTGTTCTCCATACATTTCCTGAGGTGTTGATTAGGAGAATTTGTAATACAATAAAGAACTTTATTTAGTTGGTGTTTATTTTCTTGTGACCTTAATGTGTGATTCAGGGTGATATAGTAGGGTTCATAGGCTTAAAAAAGCAAAGCTTTGACTGCCAATTAATTTCTCCAAATGCCAATGGGTCAATGCTTTCCCTCAAAAATTGCCAATATATTCCTCAGTTGTTACCTTACCTAGCCAATAGGTGCACAGTCAGCTCCACTGAATCTGTCTAATTTGTGACCTGGTGAATCTTTACGCTTTACTACATGAGCAGGCACACATTATTACGTTCAACCAATCAGACTGTGTCAGTACTGGTTCTAAGAGGGTATATGTTATAAGCATTCTTCCAGTGATGGGGAGGGCATGGTTCTTGATTTTCTGAATTGACTTGACTGAGTAATGTTGGATCTTTGAGAGTAAGGTGGCAAACCTTGTGGAAGATCTTTCAGTATCTATTTCAGAAAAATCCCCACTGAACAGTAATTGCTGCAATGTTCAAGTGATGATCAGTGTGGTTGCAAAGAAAGGTTCAACTTCAATGAAAGTAGAGGTACAACCATTGTCTGTGAACTTTACCTTTTTGTCATCCATTAGAATACTTAGGCATCAAGTCACATAAATAAGCTGCCATTGTCACTTACAAGCCAGAGATTAGAAATGGCAGGAGAAAGAAACTTTTAAAGGGGGCAAAAACCTTTAGGTTGGGAGGTGTATTGAAGTGGGGCTAAAAGTTTAAATTTGTGGGATTTCAGTGTATAGGATGTGTCATATCTAACACTTAAGAGTAATGATCTTAAAAATACACAAGTGCTCTAGGCTGCTACAAGGGTATTAACGGTTGGCAACATAATAAATTTCTGGGAGGGGGGCTTATCTGATGCAAAAGTGGCCAATTTGGAAAATGTATGTTCCATGGTCAGGTGGAAAGCTGGTTAACATTTGCATAAAGCAATACACTTATATGCAAAATGTTTTTTCCAATTTATTCACATTTCTTACAATCAACTTTTGGCAATCTCCTTAGAAGCCAAATGGCAACTTTGAAGATAGTTTAGCTTGTAGCCCGGCCTGTACATCTGGCAAATGACAAATCTATTCAGCTCAAAAGGGTAAAATTAGATTCTTCCAAGGGTCCCTCTTCAAGTGATTGTACCCACAAAGTGAAATTCTGAGTAATGGAGTCACCTTAAACATTATGACTAGAACTGCAACTTTCCTTGGCTATAACTTTTTATTTACTTTCACTCACTCCCTAAAAAATTGCTGGTACAACAATGAAAGTCAGTATCACAAGCAGTATTGGTTAACCTGTACAGCATCGATTTCACTTTTTGGTCCTTTCAGTCCAATATGAATTACATCTTTTTATTCTTTTTAGCTAGTATCTTGCATTACTTGAGAGTTGTAATATTTGTGGATAAAAGATACCTGCTACAATACAAATTATTGTTTACTAACTGGGAAAAACAGCCCTAGTACATCCCTTCCAAATATGGATTTCAAACAAGTTGAAGAATTGCTTTGCTACCCGACCTACAGATCCTCTATTTCCATTATCAGTGACTTAAGAAACAACAAAAATAAAGATTAACACTACATTTCTACCATTCCTCTGAGACTGGCCGAAACGGGGAGTCTTCTTTTAAAAGAAGACACCAGCCCTGGTATGGTTGCACAGACACTCTTGCAGTGTCTTTGTTGTGCATGGTGAATCCTGCCATTCCAGCCACAAGTTTAGCAGTGTCTTGCAAGCCATACGGGTTTTTGAGCTCAAGGGGCACACTTACTAAACCACCTGACAACTGGCCTATTTTCAGAACCTTATTTGTGCCTTCCAAAAACTCTGTTATCCAACCTTGGTATTCAGGGCATCCAGATCCGAACTCTCTCTTGTAAGAAATAATATGACTCCACCATTTCTTGTCTGGGTTTTCACAATAGGTAGCCATCAAGTTGTCAAACACCTTTTCCACAACATTCCACCATTCTGTCTGCAAACCAAGGTCGTTCTCGATGGGTTCAAGCAGTGTTCGCAGCACCTTAAAAAAGATAAAATAATCAATTAGGTGAGTCTATCTCCTGCACCACTTATCGGTCAATGTACCAAGTACACAAATACTGTGAATGAACTGGCCAAAGGTTAAAACTTCCAACTGGTGAAGGGCTCGCTAGAAAACTGTACAGAAACTAGCTAAACAAGGTATCTGATAACACACACTTATCAGAGAAGCTCTGACACATCTGTTTGACGCTTGAACAAAGAGGCTGTCACATTCTTCTGGTGACAGGTGGGCAATCTTGTAGTTTCAAAAGTTTTTGCAGTGGTGGTAGGGCGGAAAGGAAAAAATTTGATTATAATACAGCAAGGTCCTCTTCCCTTCCCCTTCTTTTGCTCTTTCGTGCTGCTTGCACTACTCACTGCTACAATAGAAAAGCTTGGGTCCTTGCCCTTCGCCAAACCCTTGTCTTTGAACATAAACTGTTGTCTCCAAGACATTTCGCTTTGATAGACAAAAACGATGGACGTGACGGGGAGGGGGTTAGGGTTAGGGTTAGCGTAGGGGTGTTTACAAGAAGATCTGAGGTTACCTTAAGTTTGGACTTGAGTTTCTTCCAATCGTCTTCAGTGCCTAGCATTTCCAGCGCAGGGATGCCGCACATAGTTTCCATGGTGTACTTGAAATACTCCTGAACTGAATGCATCAACGTAATCTGCGAGACAACCTTCTGCACTGGTGTTGTGGTGCTAAAATCTGCCGTTATTCCATCCACGAACTCGGGTACTTTGACGTTCTTTCGTATTCCCTTCGCCATTTCATCGAAAAACCAGCTGTAATCAACAGTATAGATGGTATTTTCAGGCACTTTGACTTCAATTTCTTTCTTTCCTTCGTGATCAACAAACACCCTGCGAACGGAATCTTTCTTTGCGTTTTTTTCGATAGCTCTTGCCACTCGCCTGATCACGCAGAACCACCAATCATCGGGAGAGGTTCGTAGTGTCCAGTGGTGGTTGTAAGCTGTTAGAATGGTTGAAAACAGTCCGCAATCTCCAGGGTAAACCATCTCTTCTGAACCTATAGCAGCTATCATTTTTTTCTCCTTTCGATCAAACATGGAAGCTCCCAGGAAAAACATGTTCATATCGAGTTGAGCCTCCTGTGAATAGTCTTTTAACATCTGTTTCGCTTCGATTGCTACAAACCAGCTTTTTGCGAGTTCAACGGGAACAAGATCAGCGGCTAGTGGTACAGATTTGAATTCCGACCCACCACCGGTAGCATTTGCACTTACGCCAATGATAGCAGTAGCAACAGAAGGATTGCTTTGGTCTTCGGCCATCGCGCAAGTTTTGTACCGAATACTATTTCCGTCTAGAGCAAAATATTAATTCAGTTTCAAAGTAAATTTTAAAAAGGAAGGATTACATCATTTTTGTTGACGTCAGGGGTTTCAATATTGGCTCTAAATCAGAAGATCACAGATCATTGTAGAAAATAAAGTGCTTCAGTTAAAAATGAAACGTTCCACATCGTCGCTTTCGACTTGACGCTCTTGCTTTGTAACGTGTCCTTCAAACTCGTCCCCAGAGTCCCCTCTTTTCCGCACTTACTGGAGGAAGGAAGAGGGAGGACTCTGGGAATGAGGTTGTAAATAATTAAACAGGAGACTGGAATAATAATAAAACATTCGAATTTGAGTCGCTGTGGCCTTATAATGGGACTTTTTTCGTTGTTTCCGATTTATGAAGACTGTCAGTATTGGGGATCTCAAAGAAGCGGGTTGGAATGCCATATCAGTAAGGATTTGGGTGTCTTAGACATTCAAACGTATAGGGTAGACATGAAATACTCTTGTTAATTCGGTTTCTTCGGCTTTCGAAAATTATAAAACACGTCAACAACAACGAGTAAACATGTGTCATTGGTGCTAGAATCAGGAGGGTTACAACAAACTTATGGGATTCAAATGTAGTGATGCAACCACTCTGGAAGAGTTTCTCGTATTTCTTGGGATTCGGGTATCCTTACTTCTTTCAAACTCAGGTTTGAAAAGAGTAGTTTTATTTCTACGTACAGCGCAAGTTGTTTTGTTAAGTGGGTAAAAATTTAGTGTTAACGTTGTAGTGTAGACAATTCGTTTAGACACCCTTCCGCAAGAGAACTCGAATGTTTTTACCATTAGAGAAATAATTCTTGTTTAGGAGACAAACTAAAGTTCTTATTTGCGTTGACATGTTTACCGCCGCCTGGTTAGCTCAATTGGGAGAGCGCCGGACTGTTGTGCGGGAGGTCGAGAGTTCAATACCGGCCGGACCAACACTCAGGGTCTTAAAATTAACTGAGAAGAATATGCTTCCTTTCTTTAACATCAAGAATTGGTTAGATATTCTAGTCTTCTCGGATAGGGACGAATAAATGAAGGTCTCGTCTCCTGCAGGGTTAGGGGCAGGAGACGTTAATTTCCCACGCACGAGATTACTGTGTGATGGATGTCCTCCCCTGGGGTGGGTTGGGTGGGTAACAGGACCCCCGTTGATACCAGTGTTTACTACACTGAAGGGGCTATCCTGTATAAATATAGATGTCTGTCTGTTTACAGGGCCAGTTTCCCCGTCACGCGTGACAGGTCATCGACACAGGTTGTTGGCGGCAGCAAGGCCTTTGTGAACGATGTTTGAGTTGATGGAACCCACCAATTGCAGCAATCATAATGTATAACGGTGGGCCGGAGCGGGGTCCAGGGGCATCTTTCGCCGTAAAATTTCAAACATATCTAAACCACATTTAACTCAAACTATCGAGACCACTCTGCCCCTTAATTCTCCAAACTAGGAATTTTAGATATTTTCCAAGTCAATAGGTTTGAAATCACCAAATTTATGTTTTGTTTCAAAAACAACTTATTGCCCCCATTGCTTCTCGATCTTTTTGTAAGGAATAGCCAAATTCACAACTATGGTACCAGAACAGCCAGTAATTATCGAACGCATTTGTGCCGTACAAATGTCAAGCAGTTTACAATTCTCTACCAAGGCCCTAAAATTTGGAACTCTCTCCCTATTTCAGTCACTCATTCGTCAAACTTTCTCAGCTTTAAAACGAAATTGCAAGAGTTTTTAATTAAATAATCACTGAATTGGCCAAGCCGCACATTCGCAGCACTTTTTCTTTACTTAATTTATTATTGTAAGTGAGGTAGCTCTCCTATGAGCCTGGTGGCTTCTTGGGTCTCCTCGCCTTTTAACTGTTATCACTGTAATTAACTATTTTTTTAATTGTTAAAATAAGGCAAATAAAGATGATGATGATGATGATCATGATGATGATGACATTCTATTACCATTTTGCGTATTTTGGAACATTTTCGGGGAAACAATTTTTTTGTAATAACTGGCATGAAAGAAAGCCTGTCACAAACAATATCTCTAAAGGTTTGTCTGATCCATGATACGGACTTCTGGCTCTAGTGGGACAGGAAGGTTAAACCCAGATTTTCTCCTCAAGGGAAATTTCCGACTTGTTACAACTTTGAGAGAAGAATCATATCCCGCTTCACTAAATGCAAATGGCCACAGCGTGAGATTGTAGGAGTGCTTGCTACGCAATGATGACGTGACACTCCTGACAGTTAGGTTGCGTGGGGACCATTCTTGCCGAATGTCACGCAAGCTCAGTACTTCATAATACTTCTGGACCGTAGTCGCGGCTTGTTGGTCACACTCTCTTTCCGTGTGCTTTAGGTGAAATCTCTGTACCCTGTGCCGTTTTGAGATCACTTCAAGCTTTTTCTTCAATCTCGCAATGAAACTGTGTAAAACTTGTGACATCTCGTTCTTAAGGTCCTTACTTTGAGTTAAAACTGCAAAAAGACAGAAAGGTTCACCATCAACAAATGTCACGTGATTTGGTTCTCGATAATTGTAACGAATGATCTTAGCGATGATGCTAAGGAGTAGTAGGAAATTATGAATACGGATAAAGCAAAGACCAGATATTCATGCATTTATTAGAAAACAAGTTTTTATTTTTCAAAACATTAAATATTTAATTAGCAGCAAAAGTTCCTTGCATTAAAAAGAGGCCAAGGTTTAGAGGCAAGACAAAGAATAGCTGTATAGCAGTCGCAACGTGGCAATCGATACACGATTGATTAACTTGACTTTACATTGTGAGAGAAAGATTAACGATTAGGCATATATTTTAGTAAAAACTTGTGGATATTCACGTCATCGAGGATTCTTTCTTCCAATGTAGATAATGTGAAGGTGTCGTCTGATCGTCCGGGTGAGTGTAGTCCTGAGAAGGACTGTTGTCGGTGGTAGTGACTGACGTTTCGACAACCTGTGCAAAAGTCATCATCAGGGACAATCATTCACTTGACTCTGATGATGACTTCCGCACAGGTTGTCGAAACGTCAGTCACTGCCACCGACAACAGTCCTTCTCAGGACTACGCTCACCCGGACGATCAGACTACACCTTCACATGTTACCCCCGGGTTCAACCCATTTACTGCAATGTAGATAATGAAAATGCGTGTATAATATCATCAGCTTATCACGTATAACTTCTATGGAGTTTGTCTGATTACAACTAACCATCAGTTTTCTTTCGTCGCTTATCGTACACAATTCCGAGCACACAAGCCAGTATCAACAGCGACCCGACGATCGAGATTGCAGTGATAAACTCTAGAGAGGTAATGCTGAACAGCTCCGTAGACTTTTGTTCGGCCGGGCTGTGATCTGGTTCCTAAAACAATTGACAGAAACAACAAAAGTGCTTCCCCACGTCGCATCCAACGCGTCTTTATGAAAGATTTGTTAAATAGCGAATAGGGCAACTGGGTGAGTCAGTATTTCACGAGAAGGACTGCACATCATTGATTTCACAACTAAACCGCGTAATATTTCATTTATATACTTTCATAATCAGATTCTGAATAGCATAACAACTTTCCTGTTTTTCTGGCCATTCACAGTTAGTTGCGAACTGGTTTCCGGTGTATCTTTATGCACTTATCAGCGGCCATCCCGAGGGGGGTAACCTCGGGGACATACGCAGGCATGGCGCGGGATTTGTCCGCTTTGTTCGCTAATTTTAAGCCCGGAATGGGGGGATTGGATTGCTTTTGCACTTTCGTAGCAGGATCCCCCGGGGAAAACCCGCGGGATTTGTAGCTCCACCACCATTTTGCAGATGGAGCTGGAAACGATAATAATAAGTTTAATAATAATAATAATAATAATAATAATAATAATGGAACTGCACGAACAGCTCACACCAACAAAGGTCTACATGGCCTACAAGACTGGAACAACGGATAAAAACGATGTCAAATGTAGAATGCGTGGCGAAGGTCCTGAGAGCATGGCACATGTACTTGCTGGATGTCCATCATTAGCTCAGTCCAAGTACTTAGAAAGGAACAATTTTGCTTTGAAAGTGTTCTTCTTTGAGATGCTCAAAGACCTAGAGCTCGCTGATAGTACTCTGCCATGGTTCTCAGATGTAAAGCCCAAACCTCTTTATAAATCACCTGATGCCGAGGCATACTGGGATGTACCAGTATATGCTGATCATACATATGTACGATCTAACCGTGTGGATGCACGTTTCATCGACCACAAAAACAAGAAGGAACTTATGGTGGAAATGAGCTGCCCTTGGATCAACAACAGAGACAAGAAAGACAAAGAAAGACCAAGAAGTGTGGAGCACTTAGACTTGAGCTGAAAACA